>NC_060269.1:124578363-124878363 GCF_021613505.1 Equus quagga
CCCCCAAAGCAAACTTCCCACGGGCTGGGCCTGCCACGAAGCGAAAAGGCGACCGGTAGCAGCGGCATTTGCTCAGCCGGGCCTGCCCGAAGACTTGGCAAACGTCGGTCCGGATCCTCCCGCCCGGAGGGAGAACCCGGGGCGAGCTCAGGGCTCAGCCCGGTGACCTTTCATTTCATGTCGCTTCCCTGGGACGGAGCGCGAGCTTGCTCCGTGGCCTTCACAGCGATGGGAGCGGGGCGGCGGAAACGCGCCTTCCATCCAAGCCAGGCCCCTTGGAGGACTTTGTATAGCTTGCCCCGTAGTTTAATGCTTTTTGAGTTTCTTTTTAAACAGTATTAATGTAATAAAGAATACAATAAAAAGAACAAAGAACAAATTGGTTCAATTGTTTCAGTCCCGTGTAATGTTTAAAAATGTCCCTCTTCGGTCTACGGCTTGTTATTGTTTCAAGATGTTTTAAAGGCTCTTTAAGTTCACCATTCTCGCTTTGATGCTTCAAGCAGGCATGGTACTACTTAAAACGTAAAGATACAGTGTATTCCGAGCCCCGTCATGTAGCTACACAGTATTATAAAATCAGTACCGGGTAACCTCAAGTAGTGAAATTGCATATTGTAAAAAATGCACATACATAAAAGAAGACCCAGCACTGACACTGGTTCATATGCTATCATGCTGTCCCATAAGATTAATCTTTAAAATGTAAAGGGATGAGGGTTTTTTAATGAATAAAAGACAAATGCTAGAAAGAAAGTTGGATTCATGTCAATTACTAATTGCAATTCATTGATCACTGACATTAAGTGTCTGATTGGATGCCTTAGATTTGTATTAGCTGAGAAAACATATTAGTGATGACTGATGTAATTGTTTTGCATTTCGGTGTCTGGCTCATAGTAGGGGCCCAAAAAATAGAGGCTTCCCTCAAGGGACCTGGAGTGGTGAAAACCTAAGGCGCATAAACCCAGTTTTTTACATTGTTCATGTGGGTGTGGACCCAAAAGAGAAGAGTGAAATAGGTCTATCTGAGAAAAGTGTGATCCAAGATAAGTAGGGAGTGGCTGTGATATGGAAGGTCGGGGAGGAGAGGAGTCATAAAAAAGGTTAATTAACGAACACATTGTGTTCAGTGCCTCGTGGGAGGCAGATCAAACAGAACTTGTACAAAAATGAATCCATCCAGCAAAGGACACCACCATCCTTCCAGGTGCCCGAACCAGACTGCCTGAAGTCATGCTTGACTCCTCCCGCTCCTTGGATGGTCACAGCCCTGTCTTTCACTGACTCCTGGACCTCCTCAATCCCTACTCACTCCTTGGCCACTATCCTGGTCCAGCCTATTGCTAGTGTTGTGTTGGTTATCCTGTTTGTAGCATGGCTATGGTGTGGGAAAGGAATTGGAGCAAAGGAGTAAGATTGCCTTTTCTAAATGCAAACCTAAAAATATCAATCCCTTCAATTACTCCCCTCCAGGTAAAGTCCAAGAGTTTACCACCCTGCTGACCTGGCCTCCACCTATCATTGTAGACTCATCTCTCCCTCCTCCCCTCCCACTCTTTTCTCCAGCAACACTGAGCTTCTTTCCTTTCCTTTCCTCCAACTCACTCTCCCCATTCTGGCCCTTTGCACATGCTCATTTTTCTAGGTCAGCTAGCCTCCTTGCCTTCTCCCCCAACTCCTGACCTGCACTCTCATTTCCCTAAATGCTATTCATCTTTTAAATATTGATTTAAATGACATTTTCAACAAAATATATCTCTTCTTACCACCATCCCTCACCCCACCTTTGGACAGTGGAAGTGATCCTTCTTGGTGCTCTGATAGCACCCATGCTTCACCTCTTGTAACACTTTATTCTTTTTTATAATTGGCTATTTGACTCTCTCTCTGGCACTGAAATAGGAACTCGGTGAGGCCACCAACCGTGTCTTTTTAGCAAAATTGTATCCCATGACCCAGATGTTCATTGCATATCTGTAAAATGGATAAACATAAGGTAAGAATTGAGAAGAAGTCATTCAGAGCTGAAGAGATGAGAAGAGGCTTTGGGGTGGCAAGTGGTCATGAACTGTACTTTGAAATAGTGAAGAGGAGGGGAGAGGGAGTTCCCTTCACTGAGTGTTTTTAAGCAGTAGAGTGAGATGGTCGAGGTGGTGCCTAGGTCTTCTTTTTATCCCTAACACTAGTGCAGTGCCTGGCACATGCTTAAGTGTTCAATAAATCCTGGAGACATGAAATATCTCAAGCTTGGTCCTTGTGGTAGCTGTTTCACTCTTGTTCTTTGAGGACAGCAACCCAGTCTGGTTTGGGTTTGGGGCAGCATATAGTCAGGGAAGGATACCCCTCCCTGGCCCCAGCATCGTTGCTCCCAGCCAATCATTGCAGTCCCAGTCTCTTTTGCCAGTGACTTGTTGGAGGGTAGATATGTGACCTCATTCTGGCCAGTGGGCCATATAGGGAAGTGTGCTGGGGCTTATGGAAAATATTTTTCTTCATACTGAAAAGAAACTCTTGCAAGGATAAACCCCCAGACCTGCTTTGGAAGGTGTGTGAGGATGTGATGCTTGAAGCTATGGCAGACATCTTGTACTCATGAGAGGAAAGCAAGGTTTTGGATGTCCATACAGACAGCTCTTTCCATCATTAACTTCCAGCTCAAATATTACCTCTTAAGGGATGACTTTGTTGGCCACACAATCTGAAATATCCCCCCCTTCTCCACTCACTGTCTAGTCATCCTTGTTCACTTTTTTGTTACCTATTTTCCCAGTTAGAACCTAGGCGTCCTGAGAGCAGGGACATTTTCTATTTCCCAAACTCCTAGAACAGTGTCTGGAAAATATAAAGTATTCCAAAAATATTTGTTGGTTAGTAGATGACAACTAAACAATAACACTGTGTTGATTCAGGGCCGAGTGGACGCAAGCCATTACGAGTCTCCGTTTTCTCTTTTGTGGCTTATATCACAATTAGTTCCGTTTCAGGCAATCTCTTTCTGATACACAAACACATGTTCTTGAGATTCCTTCTTCCTCCTCCACTCTCTTTCAGAGCGTTTCCATTCGTTCCCCAGGAAAGTTTCTCCTCCTTGTTTGATGGGCAAAGTTATGAGGGCAGAAAATGTCCTGTGCTTGTGAAATTATGAGCAACACAGATACAGCTACCTTAAAGGGAAACAAATCCATATTTTTTTTTCTTCCAGCTTTATCGTGATATTATTGACCTGTAACATATGTAAATGTAAGGCATATAACGTGATGATTAGATACACAAATATATTGCAAAATGGTTACCACAATAAGGTTAGTTAAAACTTACATCCTCTCAAATAATTACCATTTTGTGTGTGTGTGTGGTGATAACATTTAAGAGCTACTCTCATATCAATGTTTAAGTATATAATACAGTGTCGTTAATTGTATCTGCCGTGCTGTATGTAAGATTCTCCAGACCTTATTCCTATTATCGCTGGAAGTTTGTACCCTTTGACCAACATCTCTCCACTTCTGTTACCCCCTAGCCTCTGGCAACCATCATTCTACTCTATGTTTCTATGAGTTCAGCTTTTTTAGACTCCACATATGAGGAAGATCGTACTGTATTTGTCTTTGTCTCACTGACTTATTTCACTTAACTTAATGCCCTCAAGATCCATCTATGTGGTCGCAAAAGGCAGGATTTCCCTCTTGTTAAATGGCTGAATAATATTCCATTGTGTGGGTGTGTGTGTGTATGTATATATATATATTTGTGTGTGTGTATGTGTATATATATACACACCACATTTTCGTTACCCATTCATCCATTGATGGACACTTATGTTGTTTCCATATCTTGGCTATTGTAAATAATGTTGCAATGAACTTGGGAGTGCAGCTATCTCTTTGAGATAGTGACTTCACTTTCTTTGGGTATGTATTCCCAGATGTGGGATTGCTGGATCACATGGTAGTTCTATTTTTAATTTTTTGAGGAACCTCCATACTGTGTTCCATAGTGGCTGCACCAATTTACATTCCCCTCAACAGCGCATGAGGGTTCCCTTTTCTCTGTGTCCTTGCCAACACTTGTTGTTTCTTGTCTTTTTTATCATAGCAGTTCTGACAGGTGTGAGGTGAAATCTTGTTATGGTTGTGATTTGCATTTCCCTAAGGATTAGTGACATCGAGCATCTTTTCATGTACCTGTTAGCCATTTGGATGTCTTTGGAAAAATGTTTATTCAATCCCTTTGCCCATTTTTTAGTTGGATTATTTGGGGGTTTTTTGCTATTGAGTTATACGTATTCCTTATATAGTTTGGATTTTAGCTCCGTATCAGACAGACGGTTTGCAAATACTTTCTCCTATTCTCTAGGTTGCCTTTTTTTATTTTGCTAATTGTTTTCTTTTGCTGTGCAGAAGCTTTTTTAGTTTGGTGTAGCCTCACTTGTTGACTTTTGCTTTTGTTGCTTTTGTGCTTTTGGTGTCAAATCCAAAAAGTCTTTGCCAAAACCAATGTCAAGGAGCTTTTGCCCTATGTTTTCTTCTAGTAGTTTTACAGTTTGGGGCCTTACATTTAAGTCTTTAATCCATTTTGAGTTAATTTTTATGAGTGGTGTATCATAGGGGTCCAGTTTCTTTCTTTTGCATGTGAATATCCAGTTTTCCTAATACAATTTTTCTTAAAGAGACAGTCTTTTCCTCATTGAGTATTCTTAGCTCCCTTGTCAAATATTAGTTGACCATATATGTGTGAGTTTATTTCTGGGCTTTCAATTCTTTTCCATTGGTCTATGTGTTTGTTTTTATGTCAGGGCCATACTGTTTTGATTGCCATAGCTTTGTAATATAGTTTGAAACCAGAAATTGTGATGCCTCTAACTTTGTTCTCTCTCAGAATTGCAAAACCATATGTCTTGAAGTAAAACTAGAAATGCTAGACTAGTGATCATCCATCTTGAAAGCATTGTAAAGGGTCCAGAGATTCTCTTTAGCATCTCTACAAGTTTTTGCCTATATTATCCATCCATCCATGTATCCATCCATCCAATTTAGGAAATATTGAGCTTGAGTCAGGTGATGAAGAGTTATAATAAAGATCAAACTGAATGTATGATCCTTGACTCCCCAACTAGGAGCTCTCAGCACTTCTAGTGCAGATGGATAATTGGAATTGTCCTGGATTATGTTTGGCAGGACAAAGCAGTTAAAAGACAGTGGTACAAAAGTAGCTGTAATGTTGGATCTTGGAATCTAAATTGGAAAGCTAAAACAGAAGGAGACTCTAGAGAGATAGCTAAAGGGTCAGTGAACTAGCATTTCAAATAGGTCAAAGAGCAGACACATTGGGAATAACATAGTAAATGACCTGAAAGGTTAGGAGATGAGTAGTCAGAGAGTGGGGATATGTGAGTTTAATATTTAAAGGTGACACAGTCCCAGAGATAGCAAGGTTAAGGGTGTGCCTGTGGGAGTGGGAGACTAGAAGGGGGTGGAGAAGATCCCCAAAGATGAGAAGATGAAGGAAAAGAGTGACTAGGGTATTGAAAATGGTTCCATGTGGATCCTGAAATTACTTAGAATTGTGACCAAACTTAGGATCAAGAGTAAGACCCAGGTCCTCAGGCCATATCTTAATTTCATGAGAGAAAGTCTCCAAAAAACTGGTGAATGATAGAAACCAGGAGCGAATGGTTAGATATATGCTCCTTTTTCTATAGTTAAATCTGCTTTCCTTGAATCATGATTATTCAAGTTAAAAACAGTCACTCATATTTGGTTGTTTATTGTATGTCAATAATTTTTTCTACTTTTTATTGCAAATATACTATTTCTGCTTCACTGAGAGTTCAGATTGGCTGTTGGGGACTTGAAGGGGATCATAAATATCATTTATAACATTATTTCAAAGGGAAATGAATTGTAATCTCCTAATCAATGACCTACACATGTAAAGATGTCAAGTGTCACTTATTTTTATGTTTGGGACTATCTGGATTTCTCCTTTGCTGGGAGGCAGGGTTAGTAGAGAATGGGAGACCCACAAAATATGATAAACTACCGCCCATTTTTCAGCTAGTTTTGGAATGAGGCTGACTGTGCTTCCAGCTCTCTCCTCTCTGTTACAGGAAAGTTATCGGCGTTTCCATCTGGGATTTAAGTTAGTTCAGTAAGTCTTTGTTGAACATTTACCATAGGTCTGGGGTGGGCACAGGAATACAAGAAATATGTATAATATAATTCCTGCATTCAAGGAATTTGAGAGAAAATATATAATTGCTTAAATAATGATGACACAATGCAGAATACAATGAGTAAAAATTTAGAAAAAAGGACCATAATATGGGAGTTAAAAGGATAAAAAGAGAAATTGATTCATTTGAAAACTACAAGTATTCTGGTGCGATTTGGTCCTTGTCTTCAAGGAGCTTACAGTCTCGTAAAAGAAACCACATCAGGCCAGGAAATCTCCCAAAGCCTTCCTGGAGCGGGTGATGTCAGTGCTAGAACTTCCCTGCCGGGATGGGGATGGGGCTACTCCACGCCACATTTCGGGGTCTGGAAAGGGCACAGGGGCTAAGGGTCCAAGAGCAGGGGACATGAGCTTCTCAGGAGTGGTGTGAGGCAAGGTAGGAAAGGTCAGCTGTGGCCACGCGGTGGAGGAAGCAGAATGCTAAGGAGTTGCACCTTTTCTCAGCAGACACTGGGAAACCATGGAAGGTTTCTGAACGAGTGAGTTGCATGACAGCATATAAAATGACATTAAATATAACTCTTAATATAAGGTTCCAACAGTGCAGGGCAAGTGGCAGCAACTATGGTACATGTACCAAAGGGAGAGATACCTATATAGATGTAAATATATGTACATCATCTTTCTCGTGCTATGCACATGTGCGCGCACACACACACACATACACAAGCACGCTTTTGCTTTCCCCTCCTCGGTAACTAAGTCAGCAAAGAGACAGTATGTGAATTATGCTCTAGGGAAGTCGCCTTTCCACCTTCCTTTTTCTGCTCATTCCAAGTGTGTTGCATGACTACGCCCGAAACCCTGAAGTTTGAAGCACTTCCTTCTGTGTAAACGTGCAATTGCACAGGTTTCCCTGGTCCTTGCCTGGGAAAAAGACTTCAGCCTTTCAGTCCTTAGCTTCCCTACCAGGCAGGCCAGTCCACACTCACAAATGCTTTAAAGTTTTGCTGATATGTCATAGAAAAAACTAGGCATATGGTCAGATCCCATGAACAGTAGAGAGTCCTTCCTGACCCTTGTAACTCAAAAAGGTTAGCTAGCAGAAGACGATATTAAAACCATAACAATGGTCATATCAAAGTGATACCAGTAAGGATGATATTTTTTTCTTTGCCTTTCAATGCTCTTCTTTTTTTTTTCTTTAATGAACATATATTACTTTGTAATAAAGAAGTGTGTTTTAAAATAGCTAAGAAAGAAGGGTGCACATTGTATGTAATTAAATGTGAGACCTCAAGTGCAATTTTGCAAGGTGGCTCCTTTAAAAGTACCCTGGGCCCAGAGCTGTGGTTCTTTGCTTATAAGTTTTGAAGCCGGTGGGTAGGAAGGGAGGGGCTCTAGGGGGTGAGGGCAGAGGGAGAGGGTGAACATCTTCTCTTATCGACTCATTGGCTTTTTCCCTGCTGCTTGATAGCAGGACCTGTGCAGGTTCTTGGAATCGGAACTCTTCCTCAAAATAATATCTATTTACTTGAAAAATCACTCCAAAGAGAAAAAGCAAAAAACAAAAACAAAAACAGAAAACGCAGCAAACTGGACTGAATAGAGCCGAAGTTCCTATTTCTCGAGAGAGAGAAATATACTTCCTGGAGCATAAGGTCCGCTCACCCTCTCCCCGTGGTCTTTCACCAGGAGCTGTTGATTCAATGGGAAACTGAAGTGTCAGCAGCTGGATATGAATAAGTGGGAGATTACCTTCAGATTCCCAAAGCACCATAACACAGCGGAGCATGTCCTCTCAGCTAGTGGGGTTCCAGCTTCTCTCAAGTTTAATCTACGTTTGTTTGTCTGTTATTGTTCTTAAGGTTTTCTGGGTAACTATAAGCAACAGACCTTGTTAGTTCCTCTTGAGTTTGCCCACTACTCCCCACCCTTATTTCTCACCTCCCGGGCATCCTGTTTGTCTCCCTGACTCTGTCCCCCGCCCCATCCCCACCCTCACTCAGCTACCAGTCCTTTTAGCCATGTTTTTCTTCCCTCAGTTAGTTAATTTTAAATTTCTATCTTTATAAGTGTTCTCACTTGAAAGGAGGCATGCCATGTATTCAATATTTTGTTCATTAGTTTTTGCTTTCTTCTGTTGTGAATACCTTTAAAGTATGTCTCGTGTACTTTTCAATGTTTGTCTCCCCCCATCTTGTCTTGAAGACCTTGTATTTCCAGAGAATTTGAAAAAGCAGAGGGGATACAAGGAAATATGGAGAACTTTGAACTATGTACTGGACTTTTTTTGATGATCTTTGCCTATTTAAAGTTACTCTGTTATGATAGGAACAAAAAGATCTACAGTGTATGCTATGTTTATGCTCACATCAGTGTAATATTTAGTTTATTAAATGTTAAAGAACGTTTTAGCTCATCAATAATTTTACACGACCTATTTAGACTTACATTTCAGTATTGTTCATTATTGTTGCAAATGGATCTACTAGCTGTTAAATATTATGGGAATGTAGCACCTCTTAAATTTTGCAGATTTATGAGAAATATTTAAAAAATTTTTAGAATACTGTCATAAAAGAAGTCATCAGTGCCACTAAATATATGATTCTGCATAGTAGTCACAGTGTCTTCACAGGAGAGGAAATTCACTTTCTAAAAAAAGGAGAGAGGCACTTTCAAAACTCATTGAATATAACTTTTGCTGCACAGTAATTTATCTAATCAGTTTCCTTTTCTCTGCTGAAGATAAGGAAAATTCAAAAGAAAATTCAGAAGAAGGAGAAATTGATGATGATGGAGTCCTAAACTTGTTTCTCTTAATACTTCATGGATGTCTGAAAAGTGAAGATTTTCACACAGGTTTCTCACCTTTTCCATATGTTTATTTATTTGGCAAATTTTTCAAGTACAATTCAGTTTCTTTTACTTAGTGCTCAGAAGATGAGAGCATCTTAAAGAAGTTCCCAAGATGCCAGAGGAGACAGGGAAGGTCTTGATGAGGTGTGTTACCATGTCCCAGGAGAGATACGTTGGGTAGAATCTCAGTTTGCTTTCCCTCACGAAGTATCTCTAGGTGTTCCCTGTCCTGTTGCATTTGAAAGTACCTTTCCAAAGTCCGGTCCTCAGGACTTTGTGGTTTTGGTTAAGTGGTAGTACTATCCAATGAGCAGTGCCATCTGGATGACAAAATTTGTCACATTTCTTAATGTATTTGCCTTTACTTTCTTCTGTACTTAAAGCGAAAGAACACTTAGGTCCTTAAAAAAAAAAAACCCCGTTAATTTAATCTAGACCATTTGGTACAGATGACCTGACAAAGATGCATTGTCTCATTCAGACACAGTGACTGCTATGTCTGATGCCTCCCTAATAATACTGTTGATTATATTATTTCAGTTCCAGATAACGATCTTTCTATTCTGTAGTCTTTAGAAACTAGAGAAGGAAGGCAAAGTTTGTTTAGCTTATTTTAAAGAAAACCTTTCCTGTATCATTGTTTTTAAAAAAAATGGATATAATTCAAACTTTCTTTTTGAATCTAAAAAAGAAATCTTCCAAAAGCTTTTTAAAAATTGTTTTTATACTCTAGAATTACCTTCCATTGGTCCCCTGTGCAATTTGTATTTCTAGTTAGCTTGAACTCCAGTAGTTGTTTGTAAGCTAATTAGAGGAAGGGTTTTATCTTTTTATAGTTCCTGTTACAACTCTTTATAGTTAACAGATAGTTGTGTATTATGCCAACTACTAATTTCCTTGACCATATAAATGACTTTTTTTCATTTGGATTTATTTATCTATAAAAGGATGTTTAGACTCTGATTTATATAGTGTTGACTTACATTTTTATATTTTCCACTAGCTTTAGTAACTCTGAGTAATATTCCTGAGAAGATAAGCTTTAATCAAAATAGTGTTTGTTCTTAGAACCTAATTTCCCAAGGAAAATATTGTATTTAAAATATTATAATTAAAAGTTCCATTCAAAATGTCCTCTTAAATCACATAAAAATGGAGAGAAAGTTAGACTGGGGAATAAATAAGGAATATTTACTAAAATAGCCAAAGATGGTGACATCCACACTTATGTGTGAGGTTAGGACCCTCCTTCCCCAATTACCTTTATTTATCATTATTGCTTGGATCCAACTAAATGAAGAGAGACATAACTACAGGATTTTTAAAGGTCCTGAAGATAGGATCAAGTGGTCAGAAAGCAACTTGAGGAATGTCACACTCATTTTTCCTAAAGGCTTTGTGTTAAATCAAGAGAAAGGACTTTTCTTACACTGGCTCATGTTTTGTATCCAGTGAATCAGAGAAATCACTAACTTAAAAAAAAAAGAGTAATTAATTCTTTACAGTATTTCTTTTACCTGTGATTGCATAAACACACTCTAGCTGTTTGTTGAAGCCCACAGAGGCAGAGATCAAACATATTTAGTATCCTGCTGCTGATTTGGTTATCTGAGGTGCATGGCTCTTTGATGAGAAAAACAGCCAGAGATGGGCCCAGCCTGGTGGTGTAGTGGTTAAGTTCACACACCCTTCTTCAGCAGCCTGGGGTTCACTGGTTTGGATCCTGGGTGCCGACCTACACACTGCTCATCAAGCCATGCTGTGGTGGCGTCCCACATAGAAGAACTAGAATGATTATAACTAGGACATACAACTATGTACTGGGGCTTTGGGGAGAAAAAAAAAAAAGAGGAAGATTGGCAACAGATGTTAGCTCGAGGCCAATTTTCCTCACCAAAAAAAAAAAAAAAAAGAAGAAGAAGAAAAGAAAAGAAAGAAAGAGGGAAGGAAAGAAAAAAACAGCCAGAGAAGAGAATAATAAGACTTCTTGGAAATTAAACCCCCAGCATTAATCAAATTCAAACATTATTCAAAAATAGGGCATGATGTATGTTTATTAGACTGACGTTAATGATGATGCTATACCTTTCAGATGCGATAGCACCACTGCTAACTATGTGATTGTGATTCTTCTTTTCCCACTTCTAGTAGGACTTGTGCCCAGGTTTCCAGAGAGACTTAAATTTGCCAGTGCCTTCTCTGGCTCTTTGTACTGTCGGGCCCGGTGTTGAGTGTAAATGCTGACTATGCTGTTTTCTAATGATTTAATTAAAAGTCTTTTTTTTTTTGTTGGTGAGGAAGATTGGCCCTGAGCTAATATCTGTTGCCAATCTTCCTCTATTTTGTATGTGGGATGCTGCCACAGCATGGCTTGATGAGTGGTGCATAGGTCTGTGCCAGGAATCCGAACCTGCGAACCCTGGGCCACTGAAGCGGAGCGTGCAAACTTAACCACTACACCACTGGGTCAGCCTTTAATTAAAAATCTATTTACAATATTTGCTGGACTTCTACTTAGAAGTAGACTTAAGTATTTTGAAAAGTCTCTGGCCTCAGAGACCTTTCCATCTAAAATGGAAGCCAGATAAATATCTTCACATTGAAGATACCTAATGGTATGAGGAAGTAAGTGATACACTTTTAAAACGTGGTCCAAAAAGAGAGTGGTGTCACTGTGGTTTCAGAAGGTCAGGAGAGGCTTCGTGTGAGAGGAGGAATATGAGCTGAGCCTGGAAGGATGGTGTATCAGGAAGTGATGCAGGGCCCACGTGGTTCCAGAAGGGGGTCCTGGGGGAACTTGGTTGGAAAGGCAAATGAGAGTTATATGGCATAGTGTTTAAATTTGGGCCAAGGAGTAGGGACATTAAACAATTGAGAACTTAATCTACAAAGTTGGATTTTCCAAGACCAGCTTGAATTACATGACATTTTGCCCTTTTCAATTCAGGTGATTTGTTAAGTGTGATTTAATATTTAAAGTTTTACAAGGCTATATAAATTCATTTACATAACTTTTTTTGTCCCTCAGATTATGTCTTGACTTGGTATTTGGAAAATAGAATCATTTATTCAGTCATCAACTATTGCCTAAATATCTTGTGCTGAGTACAGGACTGGACGTTTATGGAATAGTTCAACAGTTATTTCTTAGGGGCACTCAGGGTACATCATTGAACAAAAGGAAAAGTCTTGGCCCACATGGAGCGTTTATTCTACTGGCATATTGGTTTGGTAGGACTGGCACAGACTAAGTGTCTTAAGCAGCAGAAGCTTATTTTCCCACAGATCTGGAGGCCAGAAGTCTGTGATGAAGGGGTCAGCAGAATTGGTTCCTTCTTAGGGTCCTGAGGGACGGATCTGTTCCAGACCTCTCCCCCTGACCATCTCTCCCTCTGTCTTCACAGTGTCTTCCCTATGTACTTGGCTGTGTCTAAATTTCCTCTTCTTAGAAGGACAACGGGTATATTGGATTAGGGCCCACCCTAATCCTCATTTTAAATTAATTACTTCAGTAAAGACTCTATTTCCAAATACAGTCACATTCTGAGGTTAGGACTTCAACACATGAATGGGGGGCAGAGGTGGAACACAATTCAGCCCAGAACAAGTAGGCATTGGTGATAGAACAGGGAATAAAGCCTGGAACTTGAGTGGTCCTGGCTGCAGGGTGACAGGCAGTATACTGGGCATGCTCACCTGCATCATTGCATTTGATGCTATCATCAGCCTGGGAGGTAAGTATTGTTACCCCACTTTACAATGAGGAAACAGGCCAGACCACTTAGTCTACAGCGGGATTTGCTTTCGTGATACTGTTTGATGTTTTCATTAGGTTGAAACCTCAGAAATGGAAACTGAGTCATGGCTAAATGTGTGGGGCATATATTTATGGCTAATTCAGATTCAGGACTGACTAATTTCTGGATATCAATATAAAGAAGGAAAGGTTTTTGGGGTTTTTTTTTTAGGTTCTAAGAATAACGCCAAAGATAGGAGTAATCTTTGATAATTAAGTATCTTTTTCTCTCTATAGTCCAATACATTATATAATAACATTATTATACATAATAGTACATTATTATAAATAACTATTGTTACTTATAATAAATATATAATTGTCTACTGTATAAATCCTACATTTTGTATAGCAATAGTCATTTCTTTTTGATTGTGTAGATTCAAATATAGCACCATGTCATTTCTGACCTGTACCTCTTGGTTTATCTCCCCACTAGCAAGCCCGACGTGGCACTGCTCCTATGGAAGGAACCCTCCTTGTATTATGTTTTGCCTGTTGATTCAACTGTGCTGTTCCTCTGGTGTACAGATTCAGATTCAGCAAACATGTATGGAGGACCTACCATCATGTGGCAGGCCATTTCACATAAATCTGTACTTCTCATAAATATGGAAAACCAAAGGGTAATATGGTGCGCTTTTTATGAGCATCAATTTTATTTAATTATTTTATGGGGAAAAAAGTTAAGTAAATTACCAGTGAATAATTTAAAACATAATTTAAACATTGAAACAGTATAGGTATATATTATGGTAGAAAATGCAAAATTTGCATGAACTTTCAGGATGAGACCTATTTCAAAGAAGTGGCTTTTGTTTTGAGTGTGCCTGCAGTTCAACAGAGATGTGAACCACCACCCCCTCCCTTCCTGAGGGATTCTTGGGAGAAGAGCTTTGAGAAGTTCTGAACACTTTCTTCATTCAAGCTTCAGAACAACAGAGTGAGGTGTATTATCCTCATTTAAGAGATCAGAAAGCAGAAGCTTGGATAAATTATCTTGCCCTTGTTAACGCAACAAGTAAACAGCAGAGAGAGGTGTTAAAGTCAAAGACTTTAAAGTTAAAGTTAAGGTTAAAGACTTCCTGACTCCACTGCCGGGGCATATTATACTGCACTACAGCCACTCCTTGCATGACTAGGCTTCAGTCCTCACGAGGCTGGATAGGCCTTGCAGCTCTGCATTTCCACATGTGCCCACCTCATTCATTCGTGGATTCATGCACTTATTTGTGCATTTAAGCAACAAGTATTTATGGGTAGCTTAATATGTGCCAGGCTTTATGCCAGGCCCTGAGGGCACAGTTGGTTAGCAAGAAAGGCATAGTTCTTTCCCTCATGGAGTCTACAGTCTAGTGGGAGAACAGATATTAAACAAGTAATCACCAAAAAATATTTATTTACAAATGGTGATAGGTGTTATAAAAGGCAAAATATAGAGTGCTATAAGGGGAAAAAACAGGTGAATTAATTTAGATTAATGGTCAGAAAAGACCACTTTAAGGAAGTGATCTTTGATCTGAGATCTTAAGCATGAGGTAGCTAGAGGAAAACTTATTTGCACTTAAAATTAGTTACAAGTTGCCATCTTACAAAATCCATCACTACAATTCCCTCTATCTCCATGATTCCTTCTTTGTCTACAATAAGATTGCATTCTCGTCCTCAGCCATCATATTTATCCTTTTCTATTACAGTCACACTTATTTTATTTGGCTTTGCTTTATTGCACTTCTGAGATATTGCAGGTTTTACAAATTGACAGCTTGTGGCTACCCTGAATTGAGCAAGTCTATTGGCGCCATTTTTCCAACAGCATTTGCTCGCTTCACCTCTCTGTGTCACATTTTGGTAATTCTCACAATACGTCAAACTTTTTCCTTATTACTGTGTTTGTTATGGTGATGTGTGATCAGTGATGTTTGATGTTCCTATTGTAATTGTTTTGATGTTACCATTTGTATTGTTTTATGGGCACAAAATGTGCCCATATAAGACGGCAAACTTAATTGATAAATGTGTGTGTTCTCACTGCTCCACCAACCAGCCATTCCCCATCTCTCTCCCTCTCTCCAGGCCTTCCTATGCCCTGAGACACAACAATATTGAAATTAGGCCAATTAATGACCCTACAGTTGCCTCTGAGTGTTCAAGTGAAAGGAAGGGTCACACATCTCTCACTTTAAATCAAAACCTAGAAGTGATTAAGCTTAGTGAGGAAAGCATGTTGAAAGTCCATAGAGGCTGGAAGCTAGGCCTCGGTGTCAAACAGTTACCCAAGTTGTGAATGCAAAGGAAAAGTGCTTAAAGGAAATGAAAAGTGCTACTCCAGTGAACACCTGAGTAATAAGAAAGTGAAACAGCCTTATTGCTGATATGGAGAAAGTTTTAGTGGTCTAGATAGAAGATCAAACCAACCACAACATTCCCTCAAGCTAAAGCCTAATCCACAGCAAGGCTCTAGCTCCCTTCAATTCTATCAAGACTGAGAGAGGTGAGGAAGCTGCAGAAGAAAAGTGTGAAGGTAGCAGAGGTTGGTTCATGAGGTTTAAGGAAAGAAGCCGTCTCCATAAGATCAAAGTGCCAGGTGAAGCAGCAAGTGCTGGTGTAGAAACTGCTAGTTACCCAGAAGATCTAGCTAAGATCATTAATAAAGGTGGTTACACTGAGTAAGCTTTTCAATGTATACATAACAGCCTTCTATTGGAAGAAGATGCCATCCAGGACTTTCATAGCTAGAGAGGAGAAGTCAATACCTGGCTTCAAAGCTTCAAAAGACAGGCTGACTCTCTTATTAGGGGCTAATACAGCTGATGACTTTAAGTTGAAGCCAATGCTCATTTACTATTCTGAAAATCCTAGAGTCGTTAAGAATTATGCTAAATCTACTCTTCCTGTGCTCTATAAATGGAACAACAAAGCCTGGATGACAGCACATCTGTTTACAACATGGTTTACTGAATATTTTAATGCCACTGTTGAGTGTTGCTGCTCAGAAAAAAAGATTTCTTTCAAAATTTCACTGCTCATTGACAATGCGTCTGGTCACCCAAGAGCACCAATGGAGATGTACAATGAGATTAATGTTGTTTTCATGCCTGCTAACACAACATCCGTTCTGCAGCCCATGGTTCAGTAATTTTGACTTTCAAGTCTTATTATTTAAGAAATACATTTCATAAGGTTATGGGTGCCATAGATGGTGATTCCTCTGATGGATTTGGGCAAAGTAAATTGAAAACCTTCTGGAAAGGATTCACCATTCTAGACGCCATTAAGAACAATTATGATTCATGGGAAGAGGTCAAAATTTCAACATTAACAGGAGTTTGGAAGAAGTTGATTCCAACCCTCATGGATGACTTTGAGGGGTTCAAGACTTCAGTGGAGGAAGTAACTGCAGATGTGGTTGACACAGCAAGAGAACTAGAATTAGGAGTGGAGCCTGAAGATGTGACTGCATTGCTTCAATCTCATGAAATAACTTCAACGGATGAGGAGTTGCTTCTTATGGATGAGCAAAGAAAGTGGTTTCTTGAGATGGAATCTACTCCTGGTGAAGAGGCTGTGAAGATTGTTGAAATGACAACAAAAGATTTAGAATGTTACATAAGCTTAGTTAATAAACAGCAACAGCATTTGAGAGGATTGACTCCAGTTTTGAAAGAAGTTCTATTGTGGGTAAAATCCTATCAAACAGCATCACATGCTACAGAGAAATCATTGGTCAATCGATGCAACAAACTTCATTGTTGTCTTATTTTAAGACATCACCTCAGCCACTCCAACCTTCAGCAACCGCCATCCTGATCAGTCAGTAGCCATCAACATCAAGGCAATACCATCCACCAGCAAAAAGATTATGACTTGCTGAAGGCTCAAATGATGGTTAACATTTTTTAGCAATAAAGTGCTTTTTAATTCAGGTATGTACATTGTTTTTTAGACATAATGCTGTTGCATGCTTAATAGACTACAGTAGAGTGTAAACATAACTTTTATATGCACTGGGAAACAAAAAATTTGTGTGACTTGCTTTATTGCTATATTTGCTTTGTCGTGGTGGTCTCAACCAAACCCATAATATCTCCAAGGTATGCTTGTATAGTCTTCTGACTGTCCATCCATCTGTCCATTCATCATCCATCCATCCAACCTTCACTGAGCATCTAATATGAGCCTGGGACTATTGTACTCTGAATCCTTTACTTTTCCATCTTCTCTCTCCTCTGCATTTTTCTCCTTTGAGAAAAGCTTTGAAGAAGCTTTACATCTATTTCATTATCTGATTCTGAATCTCCTGTGTTTGACTCACATATTCAATCTTATGCCCTTCCCATCCCTTTCTGTCACTCCCCTGCCCTTTGGCTAAACTATCATTTGTCATCCTATTTCAATAAATAGATTCTTTCCCCACGTTTTTTTGAAATTTTTCTAATCAGGTACAAGAAAATTAATGAGGTTTTTTTTGGTCAACTAATTGGAGTTTCATCCCTTAATAAAGAAATGCCACTTATATAAAACAAATCTTTTTTTCTACCTATCTATCTATCTTCTATCTATCTACCTATCTACCTATCTATCTATCATCTATTACCTATCTATATTTTGGATCAGTTCTTTCTTTTAACTATAAACTCCTAGAGGTAGACAGTTCTATCTGTTTAACTTAATGTAGCATCTGGAACTGATGGTAATCATTTCCTAAACTTTTCCCATGTTTTTAAAAGAGGCACATCCTTTCTGGGCCTACTAACACGTTTGTTGTACCTCTGATATAAATGCACAGATGAATTCAGAAATGCACAGGCCAAGAATAACCTGCTTTCATATTCTCCTATAAAATCATCTCTGCCCTTTCTGTCATAGCCTGTCCTTTCTGTCATAACCCAGACATGGGAAATCCACATCAGCAATATCATCCGTGTATCGTCAACTACTTATGCAAACCTTCCAGGAAAAGTTCTCCGCTTACCTCTCTATCGCTATACAAGTCAGTGAAGTCTGACAAATCTCCTTGGGAAAGTCTGAAGAGCCAGAGTGCACTATCTAGAAAATTCCACCTATCAAAAGATAAGCAGAGGGAATTTTCCCTTCGAGGCATGATAGAGTAACAAAGACCAGACTTAACTGCCTACAATAAATAATTAGAAAGCTGGAAAAAATATGAAAAAATGGCTTTCAGACATTGGACAACAGTCTGCATAAGACTGTGATCCTTGAGAGAAGAGAAACAAAGTGAGCTCAATAAGTGCCCTGGCTTTCTGCCTGGAAGCAATTTTTAGACTGTAGATGCTGGAAGTGGGGACTCAAACAGATCCTGGCAGCCTTGCTGAGTTGATGAGATGGAGGTTGGAGTTTGGAGGGCTGCAGTCACTAGAGATAGTGGGGCAAAGTTTTGGGAAGGAGTGAGCTATGCAGAAGAAGAGCTCCAGAAATATGTATAGAAATCTCTTGTGTTTTGGCTAAGTACTAGAACATGTATATAGAGTGACACTCCACAAGACTGAGCAGAAAAGACTGGTGAGTTGTAAGCTTATTAAATCCTCTGGCATCCATAAAATGGAAAGATGTTTGGGACCTGACTAGCCAAAAGGGTGAGTCCTCATTCATCCTTGGGACATTCAGTGGAGACCCTAAAATAATCATACAATAGTGATAGGTCTAAACTATTCTGGGAGTGAAAGATACTCTAGACCAAATGTTGGAAACATTTTCTTAAATTTACAGATAGCAGATATTTTTGGCTTTTGGGTCATATGGTCTCCATCACAACTATTCAGTTCTGCCATTATAGTGTGAAGGTAGCCATATACAATACATAAATGAATGAGTGTGGCTGTGTTTCAATAAAACTTTATTAACAAAAACAATTGGCCGGCCCATGGGCTGTAGTTTGCTAACCTCTGCTCTAGACCAGCTCTGTCAAATAAAAACATAATGAAAGCCGTATATGTAATTTTAAATGTCTGGTAACCACAGTAAAAAAGTAAAAAGAAATAGGTAAAATTAATTTTAATAATATATTTTACTTAACCCAATATATATAAAATATTATCAATTTGACACATAATCAATATAAAAATTATTAATGAGAAAGTTTGCATTCTTTTTCTCATACTAAGTCTTCAAAATCTGTCATGTATTTTATACCTATAGCACATCTTAATTAGCATTAGTTGTATTTCATTAGCCATGTGGAGCGAGTAACTGCTGTATTGGATGCCACAGATAAAACAGACTTTCTCATTATTTATAAGTATTTAAAAAAAAGCATAAAAAGAAACAGAAGAAAAATTAAATATATAAAAAAGAATCAAATGGGACTTCTAGAGATGAAAAATACAATATCTGAACTGAAGATTTCACTGGATAGGATTAACAGCAGATTAGGCACTGGAGAAGAAAAGATTAGTGAACCTGCAAACAAAGCAATTGATTCAATCCTAGATGAACCACAGAGAGAAAAAAGACTGAAAAAAATAAAAGAAAAGAGGCTCAGTGATTTGTGGGATAATATCAAATGATCTGCCATAAATGGGGAAAAGAAGAGGGAACAGAAAAATATTTGAAGAAATAATGTCTGAAACACTTTAAAATTCGATGAAAACTATATTTCATAAATTCAAGAAACTCAAACACTCATGAAAAAAAGAAACTAAGGCATGTAATAGTCAAACTGCTGAAAACCAGCACTGAGGATAAAACCTTAAAGGCAGTCAGAGAAAAGTACACGTTAAGTACAGAGGAACAGACATAATGATCACAGACTTCAGCTCAGAAACTTTGCTAGTCAGAAGACATGAAGTGACGTCTTTAGAATGCTGAAAGAAAAAAGTCAACCTAGAATTCTATACCCAGTAAATATATCTTTCAAAAGGTAAAATAAAAGGTGAAATAAAAACTGTATAAAACAAACAAAACTTGAGGGAATTTGTTGCGAGCAGATATATACTAAAGAAATGTTAAAGGAAATTATTCTGGTGAAATCAAAATGATACTGGATGGAAACCTGGAATACAGTTTGCCAGAAATGGTAAATATGTGAACAAATAAAAAAAGGTTTTGTTTCTCTTCATTTTCACATTTCTTTAAAAATTAATTGACTGTGTAAAATAGAAATAATAACTTTGTATTTTTGAAATTTATCAAATATGTAAAAGTGAAATATATGACAATAGCTTGAAGGACAGGATGGAGGAAATGGGAGTCTATAGTTGTAAGAGTTTTGTGTTATACAAGAGATGGTATAATATTATTTAATGTATACTATGAGTTAAAATGCATATTGTAAAATGTAGAGTAATCAATACAAAATAAAATTAAGAGGATATATATAGTGCCAACAGTGGAGATAAAATGGAATATTAAGAAGTACCAATTAATTCTAAAGAAGCAGGAAAAGAAGAAAAAAATAACAAGAAAAGATAAGGTGAATAGAAAATCAATAGTAAACGGTAGGTTTAAACTCAACCATATTGATATTTATATTAAATGTAAATGGTCTAAAAGACTCCAATTAAAAGTCAGAGATTGTCACACTAGATAAAAAAGTAAGATTCTATTATATGCTGTGTACAAGATAACCACTTTAAATATATAGACCAGAGAGGTTAAAACTAAAAGGATGGAAAAAGATATACTATGCTTACACTAATTACAAGAAAGCTGGAGTAGCTATATTTATATCAGACAAAGCAGAAAACATGAAAAGGAATATGACTAAGAATAAAGAGGGATCTTTCATAATGATAAAGGAGTCAGTTCATCAGGAAGATATGACAATCCTAAATGTAATAGAGCTTCAAAATACATGAAGCAAAACTTGACAGAATGAGTCAGAGATCTGGGAATCACTTACATTCTCTGAAATTAATCAGTGTGTGGCATTGGGGAATATATTTAATCTATGAGTGGACGTTTATTCCCTTGTGAAATAAAAATAATCACATATATCATGGGCATTTTGTGAGGAGAAGATAAAAGTATATGTGAAATTAAAAAAAAAAAACAGTCATATCGAACTGAAAGGAAATTTTAAAATCCACAGTTACAGTTGGAGTACTCAACACTCCACTTAGTAATCAATAAAGAAAGAAGCTGGAAAATCAGCAAGGATATTGAAGATTTGAACAACACCATCAATCAATGGGACCTAATTGGCATTCATAGAATATACTGCCTAAGAACAGCAGAATACACATTCTTTTCAAGTTCACCTGGAACATTAATCAAGACAGATCATTTGTTAGTCATAAAACAAGTCCTAACAAACTTAAAAGTATTGAAATCATAGTCTGTCCTTTGACCATAATGAAATTAAATTATAAATCAATAATAGCTATTTGGGGATCTCCACATCTTTAGGAATTAACACATGGGTCAAAGAAGAAATTATGAGAGAATTTAGAAAATGTTTTGAACTGAAGGAAAATAAAAACACACATATAAAAATTTATGAGATGTAGTTAAAGCAGTGCTCTGGAGGAAATGTATAATTTTAAATGTTTCTATTAGAAAAGAAGAAAGATCTAAAATCAATAATCTATAATTCTACCTTATAAAGCAAGAAAAGAAGAAGTTAAACCTGAAGAAAATGAAAGGGAGAAAATAACAAAGATAAAAGCAGATATCAGTGACTTATAAAACAATAATAGAGAAAATCAATGAAACCAAAAGCTGTTTGGAAAATTTCAACAAAATTATAAACCTCCAGCTAGCCTCGTTAAGAAAAAAAAGGAAGAAGACACAAATTATCATTACCAGGAATGAAACAGGACACACTGCAGATGCTGCAGACATCACATGGATAATAAATGAATATTATGAATAATTTTATGTCAATAAATTCAACAACTTAGATGAATGAGCAAATTGCTTGGGAAATACAACTTACCAAATATGACTGAAGAAGAAGTAGAAAACCTGAGTAGCCCTATTTATCTAGTATAGAAATTAAATGTGTAAATTTAAAAGTTTCTCACAAAGAAAACTTTAGGCCCAGATAGCTTCACTTGTGAATTCTATCAAGTATTTAAGAAAGAAACATACCAATGTTTCACAAACTCTGTCAGGTAATAGGAGGATGAAATACTTCCCAACTCATTTCATGAGGCCAGTATCACCTTGATATGAAAATCTTGACAGTGACAAGAGAGAAAAATAGAAAAACAATATGGGACCAACATGCCTCATGAAAGTGGGCATAAAAATTCTTAGCAAAATACTAGCAAATTGAGTCCAGTGATCTCTTAAGGAAACAATATGTCGTGGCCAAGTAGGTGTTATTTCAGGGATATTAAAGAATCTAGAGGAAGACCAGTAAAGGTAGGGGTGTATATTGATGGGAAGTAAAAATAAAGGTAAAAAAGGAGCATCATTAGCTACAATAGTCTTAGTTTCCATTCTTGTAGCAGCTGACGTTACTGAGCACTTACCTCTTTCCAGGAAGCATGTTCAGAGCTGTTTGTGAATTCTCTTCCTTAGTCTTTATAAGAACCCTATGAGGTAGGTACTATCATTGTAGGCCTTCTATAAATAAGTAAACTAAAGCACAGAGAAACTTAAAATCCTGTCCATGGCCCCATAGCTATTAAGATTTAGACCTATATTGTCTGTCTCCAGATGCTGCACTCTACTAACGCAGCACTCAACAGAGAACTGCTCATTGTACTTTTGCCTAGCAAGGCTTATTTCATCAATCCTAAATATTTATCCACTTTTTCAGTCCATAATTAAGAACCGTCATCTGAGTCAAGTTGTTAAGTAGTTCCAAATACAAAATACTTCTAAAGTAAAAATATGTTTATTAAATTATAAAACTCATAATACTAGAGTGGGAGATGTGCTCCGTTATCTCCTCTTAAATTTTTATGTGGCTACAAATATTGTGGTCTCCAAGAAGTGGAAAAAAATACTTTCCCTGCCCTATTTGTAGAACAAAATGCATTTTCTTTCCCCCATATGTAGACCCACCATTCAATGCTGGCACTGTGACTTGATGGTATATGGGATTGGGTAAAGTCTTTAAGCCCTACGAGCTTCAGTTCTCCCATTTGTAAAATGGAATGGTTCTCCCACACAGGGTAAGGTGAGGATTAGGAAGGTATCCAGGCACACTTCGATGTTCTTTTTCTTCCCTCTGCTTCTCCCTAGTTTTTTCTCCTCTGTGCTGTTTCTTTAAAGTCTCAGAAGTATGAATCTCTCCAGAAAAATCTTTTTCAAACTTTTTTGACCATTGTCTACCGTAAGAAATATACTTTACTTCACAAACCAGTAGACACGTTATACACATATGTATGTATAATGAAAGTGATCACCTAAATCATTGTACAAACTGGGAAAATTATTACTTTTGAAAGTAATAGCTGTGCTGGGCCAACAGGAATAAACAGGAGCTATTCTAGGGAAATTGGGCCACATGTCACAAAATCACTTAACCTTATTTATTTTGCTGTACTCTGTTATCATGCATTCTAGTTAATTTAAAAAATGCTTTTCTGGACCTATTATATTGATTTTCTAACCCGCTAATGAGTCCCTACCTGGATATTTTGATTTCCTTTAGAGAATAACTTACCTGACCATTCCAATATTCCTGGGATGCAGAAGTGCTGAAGGTTAGCATACACTGATGTGGAGAATTTCTGGAGAGCTCAGGCAGTCAGGACAAGATGCCTTCTAATTGCCATAGCTACACTCATTCTGGCTTTGTTTCTGTTCATTCATTCATTATCCATTCTTTCATTCACTCATGTGTCAAATACTTTGAGCACTTTCTGTATTACCAAGAGCTGGAAACAATCAGATGCTGGCTGCTGGGACATGGTCCTTGCCTTTGAGGAGTTCCTGTGTTCTAGTGGGGCTGATGCCTGTGAAGATAGATTCTTATGGGGCAGGGAGATGAGTGATATGGTACAGAGATGATCAAAAGGTTGTAGCAACGTGGACGATAGTATTTTTTGATCACCTGCTCTGTGACAGCCTTACTCTGAGCTTGGGGATTTCAGAGAAAAACAGAACAGATCCTATTTCTATCTTCATGGAGCTCTCCTGCCAGAATGGAAGCAGATGTTAATGAACTATGTACTGTAATTGCAAATTGTGGGTAACTGCTAAGGAAAAAAAACAGAGAGTGCCATGAAGGCATGAAACGGCAGCACATGACATGGCCTGGGAGATCAGGAAGTTATTTTTAAGCCGAGTAGAAGTTAACTCAGGGAAAGAGAGGAGTGGGAGTGCGAGCATTCAAGCAGAAGAAACAGAATTACAAAGGTCATAGAGTAGGGGAGAGAATGCTTGAGTGTTCCAGGTTAGGCACACCCTGAGCAGGGGAGGAGGGGCTGAGCATAATAGAAGAGGTAGGGGGAGCAGACCATGTAGCATCAGGTGGGCGCACAAGTTAAGGGGCTGGCTCTTTAGCCCAAAAGAACACGGGAGCCATGAGAGGGTTGTAGGCTGCGGGATGATGAGATGAAAAGAGAGCGCTGGCTACAGTGTGGGCGGTGGATTACAGAGGATGCCTGAGAGAACATGGAGAGGTAAGGTAGGAGTGTGCTGCAGTGGTCAAAGCAAGATGTGCTGGTTGGAGTAGAGATGAGGCAACGTGGGCAGATGAGAGAAATCTTTAGGAGACAAAATTGAAGTTAAGAGCTTTTCTGTGATTTCAAATAAATAGGTTACAGCTTGGATGTATAAGGATTTTGAATGTTTCCATGAACCAAAATATAAGTAAAGAAGCATCTTGAGTTGTGTGTCAGCATTCTCTGTGATATGTTTACAACTATTAGTAGGAGGTGAGCCCCATCCACAGTGATCTAGTAGCCCCTCTGTGGCTGGGGGCCTTCTGGGGAGGGGAATGGGGCTGTGCTATTGGGAAGGCCTGGTGTTGATGAGGGTAAGATAAGAGAAGGGGGGTGTGTGTGTGTGCACACACGTGACCAGTCACCCCTGCCCTCACTCCTTTCACGGCCTTCCTTCTAGCTCTGCTTCTTTCCACATCTCCTCTCAGCTTACAAAGATTAAAATCAGTGGTTCTTAATGTTCCTTGGGCCTCATCCTGAGAGTAATACACATCTAATACACACAGAAAATGTCATATCATATATCAGGGGCCCTGGGACCCAAGATTAAGAATATCTGACCTGTAGAGTTTGTAAAAAGGCAATTCAAAGAAAAAATTAATATACTTAGCCAACAAATATGTGGAAAGATGGGCAAACTCAGTAACAATCAATTGAGCCAACTATGAGATAACATCTTTCGGCTATCAGATTGGCAAAGATTCAAGAGCTTGCTAATACCAGCTTTGGCCATTGTAGGGGGAGATGAGCGCCCTTGTGATGAGCGTAAAATGGAACAACTTTTTGGAGAGCAACTTAGCAGCAGCTTTCAAAATTTTAAAAGCATAGATCCTTTAACCCAGTAATTCCAATCCTATGAAACTATCTTTTAGGAAAACAAACATAGGTGTGCAAATAGTTAAGGATGTTCAGTGCAGCAATGACTAGACAATTGGAAAATGCCTAAATGACCACTCACAGAGAAGTGGTTACATACATTTGGGACATGTCCATCCCATATAGTGGAATACTATGTAGTCCCAAAGAATGAGATCGATCTGTATTGACAATATATTAAATGAAAAAGGCAAGTTGCAGACCAATATATGTAACACAATACATTCTGTATTAGAGCACTCACAAAAACATCTGTGTTTTATATAAATGCTTTTATATATATTCGTGTATGCTTAGAAGATATGTATACATGGATTTACATGAAACTTATAAAAGTGATTAATCCTGGGGAGTAAGATTTGGTTGAGGGGATTGGGAGGTGCCCAGAATTTTTCTTTTGTGCATTTCTCTGGTGTTTGAATTTGTTTTAACATTAGCTTCATTCTTAAAAAATAAAGGTAACATAGGAATTCCCCACCTTGAGTTTCTTTTCAACTATACATCTCTATTTTAAATTTGAGATGGGGGGAAGAGGCAAGTGGCAAGATGTGCCTCAGTTTCCTTCCCTGATTAAAATACTTCAATAGGGCCTGCCCAGTGGTGTAGTGGTTAAGTTCACATGCTCCACTTTGGTGGCCCGGGGTTTGTGGGTTCAGATCCCTGGCCCAGACCTGCACACTACTCATCAAGCCATGCTGTGACAGCATCCCATATACAAAATAGAGGAAGATTGGCACAGATGTTCGCTCAGTGACAATCTTCCTCAAGCAAAAAGAGGAAGATTGGCAACAGATGTTAGCTCAGGGCCAATCTTCCTCAAAAATAAATAAATAAATAAGTAAATAAATCCATGATGTCCCAATGTGTTGAGGATCAAGTCCAAACTCTTTAACTTGGCACTGCTGGTTCTTCTTGATTTGGCAACTTGCCTGCCCCTCCAGTGTCTTCAGCAATCCTCCAACTCAAAGACTGCCCTCACTGGAACTCACTAGGACGTGGAGTTCCCAGGATTCTCCGTGGTTTCTGGTACATGTTAGCTTTACACAGGTTGCTCATTTACCTGTAACAACATCCTCAGTTGCCTAACACTCATCCCGTCCTTCAAGACTCAGTTTAAGCATCACCTTCTCCAGCATATCCAGCCCACTAGCCATCTGCATCCCAGTCTGGGTGGGGTGCTGCTCCTCTATGCTCCCATGTCCCTAGGCATACCTCCTGTATTATATCATTTGTTGTGTCCTACTGCCACTTTACTTTAGTGTCCTGTTTCCTCTAGGTGAGAACACCCTGAGGGCAGAGGCTGTGCTTTGTGTCTCCGTGTCCCCATTGCATAGCCCAGTGTCTAGCCACGGGAGGCCCTCACCAAGGGGCTGTTGGATGGTAAAATGCTCACATCCCCTTTCTGGGATCTACTCATTGGCAGCCTCAAAGAAGTATGAGAGACTGAATTTTTAAATTCTTCACAAATTACTTTTTTACACAGAGCCTAAATTAAAATTTAGAATCACAAAATCACAGCAATTTAGAACTGGAAAGGACTTAAGAGTTATCTAGGGGCCGGCCCAGTGGCATAGTGGTCAAGTTTGTGCAGTCTGCTTTGGTGGCCTGGGGCTTGCTGGTTCAGATCCCAGGTACGGGACCTACACACCACTCACCAAGTCATGCTGTGACAGTGTCCCACATGCAAAACGGAGGAAGACTGACAACCTTCCTCACCAAAAATAAAAAAGAGAAAGAGTTCTCTAGAGGAGTCATTTTCAATCAAGAGTCCATGCACTAGTGCAAGTTTTCACATTCCAAGGCAAAATGAGAAAAATAGGAGCAATGGACCAGATTAAAAAAAAAAAAAATCAGGTTAAATGCATTTGGTGTAAATGATGCTTTCTTATTCAGAGGTTATGTCTCCCTGTCATTTTAAGGGAATTTATGAATTATTTGCTAGGAGATTTGGTTTTTTTTTTTAGTTTAATTGGTCTATAAAATCAAAGAATCTGGAAACCTCAGCTCTTGTGTCTTTCTTTTCAGAACTAAGACCCACAGAGATTATGGCTTTGCCCATGCCGAAACAAAGAAATGAAGATTTCAGTCTGGTATCCTTCTGCTGTGGTGTGTAATGCAATTGTGTACATATAAAAATCTTATGTATATTTGGTGTGATTGGTTTTCTGCTCAGCATTTTAAATTCAGAAATGAAACAATCAGTGAGCCTATTTGTTGTATTGCAATCAGAAACAGGCTTGCTCTCTGAGAAGTCTCTATAACCGTACCATATTGCTATCTGTCAGTGTTTGGTGAGGTTTTAAGACATGTCAGAGTCTTGAAATTATCTATGTGTAATATTATTCACTTTGATATGGAAATAAGACCTGTATCCTTTCAATTTTTCTTTGCTTCGTAAGTTTGCAGGTGTTGTAAGCGCTTAAAAAAAAGAATTTAAAATGACTTTGGATTTGGCTATTGCCTTAATTCTGATTTTAAACATCTGAATACTGCCAACTAAGAAGTTCCACTTCTTGGGGCCGGCCCCATGGCCGAGTGGTTAAGTTCGTGCACTCTGCTGTAGGCGGCCCAGTGTTTCGCCGGTTCAAATCCTGGGCGTGGACATGGCACTGCTCATCGAGCCACGCTGAGGGAGTGTCCCACATGCTACAACTAGAAGGACCCACAATTAGGAATATACAACTGTGTACCAGGGGGCTTTGGGGAGAAAAAAGGAAAAAAATAAAATCGTTAAAAAAGATAAAAGAAGTTCCACTTCTAAGAGTTTATTATAAGCAAACCATGAGAGGTGTGTACAGAGATGTATGCATAAGCGTGTTCATTAAAACATTTGAGGTAATAAGGATTAAAAAAACATAAATGCCCAATAGTAGAGAATTGGTTAAATACACTTCAATATAGTCATTCCATGAAAGGTGTTTTGGTTATTAAAAATGGCCATATTTTTATCTTCTTCTATAAACTTGTCTTTATTTTCTAATTTTTATCTACCACAAACATATTGTACTTATATAACTAAAAAGTTTTAAAATCTGCCTACCAGAGTGCTTTGTCCAAAATGATGTTCCGTACTTGTTTTTCTCATGCTTTTGTCCAATTTGACATTATTGATTAATATAATTTGATAGTCGAAGTTCAGTATATGCAGACTCTAAGGCTTAATTTTTCAATTTTAGTTTTTACATCCTCCATTTTTACGTAGTCTAGCTTAACTTCAATGCCTGACATTGAGCTGCTCTAGGTCAGCACATGATCCAAAGGAAAGCCGTCATTTTCATTTTGAACTCTGTGCTCTCTGGCAAGTTCATATTTGAGGCCTGTAGATTCTCATTAAGTATCACTAGGAACAAGCACAACCATAAACTCAAAGATCTAGAAGACATTTGAGAATGTAATCAATCTAAGTATTCCTTTTTCGTCTAGACTTGACTACATCATTGCTCAGAATAGGAACGTTGGCCATGGGATTTCCCAGGGTTGCAGCCTATTAGCCTGAAAATCAGAGGAACAGCATCCTTAGCATTTCCAGCCCCAAAGTAGTCTCTTTGAAAGAGGAAGACTAGAGGTGCCAGACTGCATCATAGCCATGCATGCCCGTGTGTGCACCTGTGTGTGCATGAGTGCGTGTGTATGTGTGCATCTGAGAGAGGAGAGGGGCGAGGGAGGGATGGTGAGTGGGGTTGTCTAAAGGGGTTCTGGTGTCTTTGGCACCCTTGGCAAAGGTTAATTTGCCCTTTTATAGCTCTTACAGCCTCCAATAGTTCTTCCTAGTAGTTGTTCTACTTTTAATTAGTTAATTAATTAGTTGTTCAGTGTCTGACTCTCTTTCTAGAAGGCAAGAGACATGAGGACAGGTACCATGTCTGCCACCCCCTCCCCCAGCTACCCAGTACTTAGCTTCTTGCATGTATAGTGAAGATTTAATAAATATTGGTTGAAAAAATGCCTATATGGGTCTTAAAAACCCCTCTTTCTTTTTTTCTTTGTCTAACAGCTTCTATGCCTGCTGGAGCTTATCTTCCTCTTCTTCCTCCCCTTCTTCTTCCAGCTGCTTCTTAAAGCCCGGTCTAGAGCAGACGGGGACCATTTTGTCAGACTGAAGGAGGTGCTTAACGGTCACTTCTGCCTCAGGAGGGTAAGCCCACCTCCATCCAGAGGTGGGACCCAGGCCTCACACTGTGTTGTGGAGGCTAGGATTGGTTTTTGCTCCTACCTTTCCTAACTGTTCCTATGCTGTAGATATTTTGTGACAAAAACCAAGCCTCTGGTTCAAGGGCTGCGGTAACACAGGCTGGAGCCTTTTCAGGAGGGCTGATTTGGATTATAGTGTGGCTGTGGGAACTCCAGCTCTCTTGTAAAGATGCGTGCATCCTTCTTCCATTTGTGCAACATGCTGTGCTTTGCCTCCAGAGAGCCTGGTGAAGGCAGAGATTTTCGTCTGTTTTGTTTACTGGTCTGTCTTCATCCCCAAGGGCAGTGCATGAATGCCCACTCTGTGGCACTCAGTAACTGTTGAATGAGTGAATGAATGATAAAATGAGCTCATAATGTTGAATGCCATCTTGTGTTCGATGTGCCGTTATGACTACAGTTTACCCAGATAAGAACTTGAAATGTGTGCTGTTTATGAAGAGAACACTTCTTCGCTCATCCTCTCCCCAAAATTATAGTTCCAGTACTCTGCTGCACAAGCTTTCTAAACTGGATGTCAATTCTCCCATTTTCCTTTACAGGACATGCCAAACTATGAATATTGGCAACCATGTGCCAGTCAGTATGTTGTTATAAATTTCCACATCTTCTGATCAGCCACAGACTACAAATATTATAAATCAGCTTTTTGGGGGGGGTGGTGGGTAAATGCTGTACCTGCAAATCAGTATTTTCCACAAGAACACCAATTTTTGCTATGTGGTTCAGAAATTAGAGAACAAATGGTGGTAATATATGCTAAACTTAAAATTAGTATGCCTCCTTTTGTAAACAACAAGAACTTGGTCACTTCCCAGTCTGCCTTGTCTCTCAGGAAGACCAGAGCTAAGATTTGTGCTGCCTCTTCTCACCCTCAATTTTCTGAAACAGAGTTTTCATCTCTTTTCCCTTCATAACTTGTTCTTTTAACTTTTTTTTTTAATGGCATTATGCTTTGTTGAGAGTGGCCTCAGATTCTTTTTGGTACATGGAAAATTATAATTAATAAGAAGAAAAATATTTCCCTGACCGTTCACAGGTGCTTTTCAAAGCCTGCCTTCCATGACGCTATCAATGCCTCCTTCTAATCGCTGGGTATTAACCCTCTTAATGAGCTGATTTCTCCAGTATCACAGACACTGGGAAATATGCATGTTATTCTAGAACATTAGAGTGCAGCAGAGAGAGCCCTAGGTTTGGAGTCAGCAGAGCTGGGTTCTTGTTACAACTCTACCTACTTAGTGGAGTGATCTTGGACAAGTCACTTAACCTCTCTGTGCCTCAGTTTCTCTTCTATACCTTGGGTGTAAGATCATGTGCTATACCCACTTCATTGGATTCTTGTGATGTAAATGAGATAATACATGTCCAAGTGTTTCATAAACCTCACTAGTGTGTGCATTTCTGGGTCTCCCACAAGTCTGTATGTTCCTCAAGATCAGGGCCTACCTCTTGTTCATCTTTGTGTCCTCAGGGCCTGGTTTGTTGATCTGAACTGAAGATGCACTTTAAGAAAGAGCACCAAATGTGGGTGACACTAAGTTACCCATTCTTTTCTTTCAGAAAAGTTCCACTGGTGTCTGTTCATTAACAAACCTTCGTTGGTCACTTGGGCTTAATTGAGTACCAGGTCCCTCCATGGGGACAGCTGGCCAATGCAGCTGTAGCCATTTCAAGATGCCCTTGACAGTTGGCCACAGAGGCAGCCTCCATCCCTCCCTGTTGTCTCCTGAACACAAAGGCAGAGAGGAGCTGCCACTTATTATCACATTTATTATGCTTGCACTTAATGTAGCATTTACTACGCACCAGGCACTATTCTAAGCTCTTTAGTTATCTATCTATTATCTATCTCTCCATTACAAGTAAGGAACCTGAGGCATAGCTAGTGTGTGGTGGATCCAGAATTCAAAGCCTGGCCATCTGGCTTCCAAGTTCTTGCTTTAATCACTCAGTTATATCACATCTTGGTGGAGAGGTGCGTACCTAACAGTAATGCAAAGTTGTGCTAGAGCCTCTTGTCCAGGACACTGTACTCTGTCTAATTAGAGAAGGATTCAGTGATTTTTGTGGAGTTTAAAGATAAAAAGTGTCATTAGTCCAGGCATGTTAAATGCAGTGTGCTAAGGCTTTGTTGGAGATCTGAGAGCAGCACAAATGGAGGGCAGGCGAGACTGGCTTAGCTGAATGAAGGTGCAGACAGAAGACAATCAGGAGGTGAGGTGTGGCAGCTGAGACCCATGACTTGGAGCTTGCATCTGATACCTGAGGAAGGTAGACTGACCTGGGTGGGTTAGGGAGGGAGGTGATAAGGTCAAAGTCCTGTTTGACCAGCGTGATGTGGGATGAGTCGGCATTCTTACAGGAGGCCTGCAGAACTTCATTCATTGCTTTCACAATATAAGAAAGTGGATTTTGTAACACAGGTGTCCCTATAATACTGCCCTGACTGTTTACTTCTGCTTCAGTCCCTGAGCATATGAGCAAATACTTCAGGCACTATAACGAGCAGAAACTTGAGACAGAGCTTATCTTGTAATGCTGGGTTTTGCATCATATCCAGGGTGTGGTGTTACTTTAGAAGGCAAGTTCAATAATTACGTGTTAACAGATTGAGCAAACAGTTCATGTGCCCTGAGAAGGTCAGGATTTGTACTTTGAGAGCCCAATGAACTAACTTATTCAGCTGGACAGCAGGCTTAGTACCTGGATGTATCAAATGGTCATAATATGGTCAACATATTTATGTATGTGCGTATGTATGAATTGAATATATTGTGTATATACACACATACATACACACATACATATATATATACACAGACATATGTATATACTTATACTGAATATTTATATAGCACCTTGTATTTAATCATACTTGTTTACAAAATAGCCCAGGGAAGTTTGGAGATCTTAAGTGAATCAATTAAAGCTAATTCAGGCAAGCCCAGGTCACTGACCCACCCAACTGTGTCCTCTCTTTGTTATATGTGATCTATTAAGTATAGTACTTTGTGTTTTTGATGTTCCCTAACAACATAAGGAAGTGACAAAAATTAACGTTAAAAGCATTAGGGTCACCTAAACTGCCTTCTTTAGAAAATAAAAATGCTAATTAGTTACAATCTTTATTCTCTTGCTCCATTGTTATTTCTCTCTGCTGGAGAGAGATTGGAACCATGTTTACTTCTCTGTTCTTAACAGGGCTTGTCAACTATTGTCACATAGTAAGTGTTTATAAGCATCGAGAATAATGATCCACAGCCCACACTGCCACCTAGTCTCTGTTTCCCTGGTTTATTGCCCTTAGATTATTTCTTCCTTTTCAGTTTTTGCATTTTCAAGGACAGTGCAAGCCATAATAGTTATCTGATTCAGGGCTTTTCAAACACATTTGAAATATGGCAATCACTTGTTATTCTAGCTTGATAACAAACCTAAAGTCAAGCTTTCAAGCACTGACTTGTCCTTTCCCACCTCCTTCCAGCTCCTACAGATTTAAAGTGAAGGACTTTGAAATTACCTGCTTAATTGGGCTACATGTCACTGCTGTCTCTTTAGAAGTGGTTTTAGGATGCAGGTGTTGGTTTTTTGGATCTCCTCTGCTGTGATTTTTACATGTCTTGTTTTCATTGCTACACTAGTTTTGCAGACCAGACAACATCCGTGGCTTCCCGGGGGGAGTGGAAAGAGGCACACCTTAGATTGTTCTACTCCCTTTGAGGTAGATGCCATCGGAGTTTGGCCCTCCTTTGCTTGGTTATTCAGGTATCCTGGACTTCAGTCTCTGCTCCTTTTGAAATGGTCATCATATGTCCACATAAAGACTTTTGGTTCACTTAGAGCAATGCCAGGAGAAGCATGAAATTACTTCCCAAAGGATGTGGTTCCTGCCCCCTCAGAACCAGAAAGGGGAAGGCCACATGTGGACCAGTAACCCATCCTAGCTGACTGTCCGTTTCCTCATTTGTAAAGTGTAAGCATCAGACAAGATTGCCTCTAACATCCTTTTCTGCTCAAATATTCTATGAGCCAGAGGAGACTAAGAACACATATAAACTGAGAATTCTGTGAGTTTAAGAATCATTTGGAAAAACAGGATTCTGACACCAGCCAACAGGACTGAGACGGAGTTTGCTGTCAAATGGAATTAAATTTGAACTCAGTTCTGCCAGATGCTTGCTCTGTGACCTTTAGTAAATTACTTCTCTCTGAGCCCTAGATTTCTCCTCTTTAAAATTTATCTGTTTTAGGGGCCGGCCCAGTGTGCTCAGCAGTTAAGTTCACACATTCCGCTTTGGTGGCCTGGGGTTCGCAGGTTTAGATCCCAGGTGCGGACATGGCACTGCTTGGCAAGCCATGCTGTGGTAGGCGTCCCACATATAAAGTAGGGGAAGATGGGCATGGATGTTGGCTCAAGGCCAGTCTTCCTCAGCAAAAAGAGGAGGATTGGCAGCAGATGTTAGCTCAGGGCTAATCGTCCTCAAAAAAAAAGAATTATCTGTTTTACAGCAATTCAAAGAGACTCATGCACCCCTATGTTCATTGCGGCATTATTCACAATAGCCAAGATGTGGAAGCAACCCAAGTGCCCATCAACTGATGATTGGGTAAAAAGATATGGTATATATATACAATGGACTGCTACTCGGCCGTAAAAAGGATAAAATCATCCCATTCACAACAAGATGGATGGACCTTGAGGGTATTATGTTAAGTTAAATAAGCCAGATAGAGAAAAACAAATTCTATATGATTCCACTCATATGTGGAAGATAAACAAACACATGGACAAAGAGAAGAGATTAGTGGTTACCAGGGGAGAGGTTGGTGGGGGATGGGCACAAAGGGTGAAGGGGTGCACCTACAACACGACTGATGGACAATAATGTATAACTGAAATTTCACAAGGTTGTAAACTATCATAACCTCAATAAAAAAATTTATCTGCTTTAAATTACTGTCTATGTAGCAGGGTTGTTATAAGGATTTAATAAATGTACATAATACATTTTAAGTAATGCATACCTAGCTGACACATAGCAGTCACACTGTAGATTGTAAAAGTTACTATGATGACAGTAATCTTATGAGTATATGGTTTTTGGAATAGCTAAGGGTTTGGAATAATAGATTCCATCTAAGGAAGATGGCACATGAAGAAGTTTTTGAAACTGAAGAAGAACTAAGAATGATTTTGAGGATAGAGTAGCTACTGAAAGAAATGATGCAAAGGATGTGATAAGAAATTGAGGTGAAGGGCACTGATGGACAAGACCATTTATTAACGTATTTCTAGCATTTGATGAGAAAAATCTCCTCATAATCAGTATAATGTCTTGTCTAGTGTTTTATCTTCCAGACACAGAATCATTCTTTGTATTCAAAGGTGATAGTATAATGATGACATATTGTTGCTCTTGTTATCCGTAATAGATATGGGTGAGTCTGAAAAGACCAACTCAAGATCAGCAGATCTTTCACCAATACCCAAATGTGAAGATTGGCTTTATTTTGCAGATACTATCAATGCTTATGGCCAGCCCTGGTGGTCTAGTGGTTAAGATTTGGCACTCTCACTGCCTTGGTCAGGTTCATTTCCAGGTCAGGGAACCACACCTCCCATCTGTTGGTTGTCACACTGTGGCAGCTCCATGTTCCTGTGATGCTGAAAGCACGGGTATTTCAAAGACTAGCAGGGTCACCCATGGTGGACAGGTTTCAGTGGAGCTTCCAGAATAAGACACACTAAGGAAGAAGGATTTGGCCACCCACTTCTGGAAAAAATTGGCCATGAAAACCCTATGAATAGCAGCAGAGCACTGTCTGATGTAGTGCCAGAAGATGAGAGGATGGTGCAAAAAGACCAGGCAGGGTTCTGCTCTGCTGTACTCACGGTCCCTAGGAGTCGGAATCAACTCCGACAGCAGTAATGATGAATCAATGCTTATGGTGCCTGTTGCTTTTACTTTTTCTGCAAACATCTGGATTCTTGGCAATCCCACCTTACTTTAGATCTTCTTAACCTGGGCTCCTCTAGTCTCAGGGGACTTTTGAAGTCCTTGAAATTCTTTGCATAATTGCATATATAAAAGCATATGTGCATTTGGGGAGGGGACCCTGGCCAGAGCAAAGGGATCAGACTCAAAAAAGCCAAAAACTGCTGCTGAAGGTGTCTTGGACTAGGAAAAATTAAAATGACTTCACAAGCTGAAAAATTGGCATAACCCAGACACAGGGAGTTCCCCCCAGTACCTATGTGCTTCTGTGGCTTGGTGCTTCCGCTCTCTCCTTTCCTCTAACAAACAAGGTTAAGTCTCCTTGGCAAGATTTTCACAAGTTCACATCAGCTCTTTTGGTGTAATCCAGGCTCTGGTTGAGTGGTCTGGAGTGTCTCTGGTGAGGGGACGTGGACACTTCACTTTCTTCACTGTCCCTAGAAAGAAAGGGCTTTTTTTTTTTTTTTAGGAACCTAAAGTGTCAGAGAATAAAGTTTTCTGGGAAAGAAATGAAAACTGATTTTGACAACAGCAACCTAAATGTGTAAAGTAAAAGTAGCAGGATGAGATTTTTAAAAGAAAAGAAGGAAAAGTGTTTATTTTCCAGCTTTCATTTGCAAAGAGAATCAGTCCTTTGTGCCTGGCTTTGCCTTCAGGCCTGCTGGGCTGCAGGGCCATCCCCCCAGGCAGCTCTTGGCTCCATTCACTCTCTTCCTCCTCTCCTGCTCTTCCTGCTCCCCCTCTCTGTCTTCCTCTTCTCCTTTTTCTCTCTCTGTCTCTCTGCCTCTCACACATGCTCATCTTTGAAAGGTGCAACCTTTGTTATAAAGCCAGTGCCAGGATTTGGACTATCTTAAGGAGATGCTGACTGCCATAAATCTAGATTGGGATAGCAAGCAAGTTTTAGTTAACCTGATTTGAAAATGCAAAACTTCTCTCTTTTTAAGAAAGGGGAGGAAATAAATAAACAGAATTTGTTGAGCCTCTGTGAGTCCAAAGCTGCTGTTAAGCTTTCTGAGGATCTCAAAAGCCCAAAGTTTGTTCATTTACTAAATTATTGTACAGTGCATATTAGATGCTGGACATAGGGATCGCTCTCTAGAAGTTTATCTTCTACTTTCAGAGACAGACCTCACATTCATGAAACAACTGAGAATAAGGTGCAGTCAGACTTCTGAGAAGGGAAAGATTCAGTGGGCTGGAAGATTACATCAGATCATCAACAGATAAATATTAAATGTCCTTCAATAGGGGAATAGTTAAATAAAAGAGGTGGTTCCAAATGATGGAGTACTATTCAGCAGCCAAAAGTAGTGAAATAAATCTATATGTAGCCACATGAATAAGTTTGAAAACATTGTTGAATGACTAAAGCAGTTTTTAAGATATGTATAGCATTATACCAAATATGTAAAAAAAGAAACCAGATAAAATAACATCATTTATTCTTAGTGTGTGTGTGTATATACTTCTTTTTCAAGATCTGAAAGGAAACACACTGAACTCACAATCATGTTTACCTTTGGGAGGGAAAGGAGATTGGGATAAGGATGCCTGCCAAAGAGATCCTTAGTTTTATCTGTTTTGTGCTGACTTTGCATTTGGTGATTTACTCTGGTGACTGGCAGTCTAGAGGCCCAGCCTCTGCAGAAAGCAGTTGATGGTTTTGTAAATATCTTGCCTTCTCCTAACATACCACATGACTTCCTGGTAGCCAGTGCCTCTCGGAGGTCCGGAGAGCTGGGTCTCTTCCATTTTTTGAGGCTTCCAGCACAGTAATAAATGAAGAAATGCCACAAGAATGTTATGACCAGCACAGTACATTTTAAATGTTTATATTTAACCATTAAAGTTGTGTGATGAGTCCTTTGTCTTCAATCTTGTCAGTATATCTCTGTGATACCATCAAAAGTCTACATTTTAAGTTGTGAGCCAACGGTTCTCCTGCTGTACTCCCCTAAGTGGCCCCAGGGAACCATAAGAAGACCCTGCATGAGACAGGCTGGTGGACTGATGATGGGAGAGCCTGTGAAAGTGAGTTCTGTTGCTTTCAGTGCTATCTCAGGGTTTAAGGTCTCCCCTAGGCCTGGCTTTTGGATCTATAGCATCTCAGTTTCAGCACTATGCATTTGTCAAAGAACATCAAATGGGGAAAATTTTACCTTTCCAACCATCTTCCCCGACCCCCATTCAGGGCATTTAAGGTCAAACAGGCTTTCACTACACACCCTGTGCTAGCCTAGCCCAACTCTGCCTCCCCCCATGCCCAAGGAGAGACTTGGGGCCAAATGTATTGCTGCAGTTTCATAGACCTGTAGAATGTCCAGGTATTTTATTTTTTAAGTAGGAAATGTTCATTCTAAGAAAAAGTTGCAAAGGGGCATAAAATATTAGAATGTGCATCTATTTCACTTTGTAGAAGGGAAATGGATTTCACTTTAAAGTCATTACTTTTGTGCTTGGTGAAATTCTTGCATAAATATCTGGAGAAGTTAATAGCTCAGGCCAATTATGAGCACACTTTTGAAATGTTTTGAAGGGGTGTGTTCCTCCAGTCTCCCTCTTTTTAATATTATGAACGATTTTATGTAGAATCTGAAGTGTTCTCATAATTCAAATTACTAGTCATTTGAAAGAATGCATCTAAACAAATACACTCCAAAGTGAACCAAATCCCTAATGTACATTTTATTGGATGAGAAGGCAAACAATATAATTATACTTGAATTTCTGGGAATCAGAAGTAGTCAAATAAAGTTTACACCAGAGCCCAGGGCAGGGTTTATAAGTTCGTAATACATGCGTTCATTTTTCCCAGCTTGGAAAGTTTGCTAAAATGAGCTGAGGGCTACTTCACCAGACTAACAAAAAGGAAAATGTCTATCAGTTTTTCTTTTGTTCTTTCCAGATCCTGTTCAAGAGTGCACTGAGCCAGCAGGTTCACCAGAAAGCTATTGAGCATTTGCTGGAGCACATTATGCAGGGTGAATTTCTTCTGGAATGTTGCCAAGGGTTTTTTATGCTTCTGTGGTAGGCATTTCTGGAACATTGTCGTTTAGCCAAGCAAAGAACATTTGCTTAAAGGATAGAAAATGTTTAAAAATTCTTGTTTGTTTAAAAGCAGATTAAATAGCAACATGATCTTAGGGTAGGGCGGCAAAAAACACTTATTTCTCAAAGTGATCTGATTAGGTTATTTAATTTTTTTTTTACTTTCAACAGATTCATAATTTTCCTATTAATACTAACTTCTAGAAAGTATCTCCCGGTGCCTGCTTTTCTTTGATGTGATTAGTTGTTTTTTAAAACTGAGTTTTCACTTTAGAGAGTTCTGACATTTGTGTATGTAGGAGCTAAGAAAACTTAGAGGTGCAGAGAATATGCTAAAATAGAATTTCTTTTTTCACTTTCAATTCCAGAACTATTCTGTAAAAAATAAAAAGGAAAACATGAACGTGTTTTTAAATTAGAGTAGATAATATTTTTAAAGTATTGCAAATTTGATTTTAAATTCCAATGTAAAAAATGCACATAAAAATACAATGCATAAATATCTCCCCAGAAATTATTCTCTAATGAATAGTAAACTCTGATCCAAAACCACCTCACTTCAATAATGTTTCAATTAGTACTAAAGTTCTCATCATACTCTCTGTGATACCTGATGATGTACAAGGGCTCTCTCTAAATGTGGCAAGGAAAAATCCCAAATATAAGAATTTGAATCTTGTCTCTGCTATTCACCAGCTGTGTGATCTTAAGTAAGTTACTTAGCTTCTCTGATCTTCAGTGTCCTCATCTGTAAAATAGGAATAGTAGTGCCTAGCACATGGGGCTGCTGTGAGTATCAGAAGTGTATGTAAGGAGTTTCAACAGTCCCTAGCATGTTGTAAGGGCTTAAAAAAAAAAAATTTGTTCCTTTCTTGTCTTCTTCAATTCATTTCACCAGTACAAGTCAATCTGGAGATTAAAATAGGCAAACCGTGATCTAAGTTAGGATTCTGTTGTTTTAGTGTTACGATATTTCTGGCTGCTTCATTTTATACTTGGATTTTGAATATCCAAATTTCTATAAACATTCTTTAAACAAAATTAATCTGTTTTTATTTTGATGAAGATAGGACTGATTCTGATATGTTTGGAGAACTAAACAATATGCAAAAGAACTTTGTTTCTAAAGAGCTGACACTATCATGAAAATGTACTTAGTGAACAGAAAATATGATGATACCTTCTCCAACTCAGTATTTAAATTAACTCATAAGGAAAAACGTGGCAATTCTTCTTTTATACCTAAAACCTGTGGAATTTGCTGCCTCCTGTATTCAGGTTTGGGCTGTGATCTTAAACTTGGCTCCCTTCAATTGATTTTTGTTGTCTTCTTGGCATGTTCCCACAGCAGAACCTCCCATCTGCATCCCGTACTGCAGTTCACAGTACTCAGCCCAGATAACTCTGTACTTCCAGGTCACTCAGGTACCCCTCACTGCAGGCTGCAGGCTCTCACGCCACAGTGTCTCGGCCAGTTTAGACACTGCAAACATGTGGGCGTTCCAGTTTCTGCTATTTTGTTTTGCTTCTTTAAAAACAGCTCTGCCCCCACCCCTGGCACGTCACCATTTCTCCAAGGCACTCATTGTGAGATGGGAAGGCTGGTGCCTGTCATTTGCATTCCAGATTGAAACCAACAGAATCTAGATTTTTTTCCCTTTCTTTTTCTTTTGTGCTATGACGAGCAAAAGAGGATATGAGATGTACTTATTCTTTTGTAAAATGCAGAAGTATCACTTCCAGGAGATGTTGCATTTTCCTCATTCATGTTGAGTTGTTTATGTAAACCATAGCCCCTATTTTTCATAGATATGTAGAAAGTATGAATTTGGTAGAGATGTTGGGAAGAGGAGGTGGAGATGTGGAAAAACTACTTCTTTCTCATTTGCCGTGAGGCATTTAATTCCTGGAAAGAAAGATGGCAAATAAACCGTCCTGCTCCTTGGGGCCAAGAACTCGTGTTATGTGTGCGTGTTATGAGTCTGACAGCTGCTAGGTGCAGGCTTATGTGGATATGGCTCTCTTAGCATTGGCGTTTGTGGTTCTGCTCCCTGCACAGCACGCTCTTCCAAGGCAAGGTGGCTTGCTGATGGACCAGGATCTTGGAGTAAAGAAGAATAGATTTGATAAATAAGTTCATAGCAGTTAACAATTTAATTTCTTTAAAAAGAGAATGTCAGGATAGAGTGTGGCCAAATTAGCATCCTCCCTCAAATGGATTCTGGATTGAGGGGTGGAGTTGGAGACAGATGTGATATGATCTAAATGGGAGTTCTTACATATTTAAAAATACTTCTTGGGAGGAGAGTACTACTGAGTATCTGTGGGTCAATATAATGCTTCTTAGCATTATAAGTTTTCTTGAAGTTAAGCATTAAGGTTTGGAGAGTTTACAGTTAAGGCATCAGCATTTCTTCCCACCTTCCCTCTCCTCACCGGCTTCTTCCTCGCTGCCCCTCTTCTCTCTCACAAAGGGCCCGAGACTTGTCTTCTTCAAGATGCTCAAGATGTCGTAAAGGACACCTCCAGGCAGACAAATGTGGATAGCCCAGAGTGGAAAGGGCTATAGAAAGGGTATGTCCCTGCCACAAAGGGCATTCAGAAGCATCAATCTGGAAAGTCTTCATGGAGGAGGTGTCTTGAGGATGACTAGACAAACAGGAAGTGAGGAGGGAGTGGTGGTGATAGGATCCTGTGAAACTAGTTCAGGCAAAGGGAAAAAGCGTATAAACACTAGCAGTAATAAGAGTGCCTGGTACTTGTTGAGAGTTCATTGTGTGCAGCGACCTGCTAACTATTTTACATGGATTATCTCATGTAATTCTCACATAAAATGAGATTTTATCTCTATTTTAGAGACTTTATCTCTAAAGAGATAAAATAGATTTTATCTCTATTTTAATCAAGAGAAAATTAAGGCAGAGTGAGGTTATGCTACCTGCCCGTAGTTGCACAGCTAGTGAGTAGGAGAGCCAGGATTGGAACCCCAGAGTCCAGGCTCTTAGTCTCATTGCAGAAAGGATCTGCTCTGTTTGTGAAATATGATTGGCTTGATGGAGTTAGAGCCCAGCTTGCTTCCTGAAGGCATGGTGGAAGATTGTTGGATTTTTATCTGAGGGACTGACATGTTTCTTAATGACAAGTCTGGTCAGAATTTACAACTGGAGGGTTTTTTTCAGGGGGGTGGTGAGGAGTTGGAGTGTGTAGGTGGAATTGCAGAGTTTTTTAAATTCTCTTGCTTATATTTGTATGGAAGAAAAATTTTTTCCTATAGTTTTCTTCTAGGCATGTGTGTGTGTGTGTGTGAAAGGTAACTCATAGATGGCCTGGACTGTGGTGGGGTGGGGAGCATGTTTGGGGGCAGAGGAACAGTTAGGAGACCACTGCCATCTCAGGTAAGAGATATTGATGATGTTGATGATGATGAAGATGATACTTACTGTTTAACTGAGCACTTACTAGGTGCCATCGTATCCTTATTTAATTCTCATAGATAGTCATATACTCAGTGTACAAATGAAGAGACTGAGGTTAAATAACTTGACCAAGTTCACACTGCAGGCAAGAGGCAGAGCCGGGGTATGGATATACGTCTGTCTGATTTCAGACTCTTAACCCTTAAGCTCTGACGGCATGCTGTAGTAAGTGAGGTAGGCATACTTAGGGAGGTGTAGGGCTCGTGAGGTGTCAACCAAGTGCAGAAATGTCTAGGAAAAAATTAATATATACATTTAGAAACTTGGAAGTTAAACGATGACTGAGTCCAAGGGAATGAATATGTAGAGGAAAAAGTTGGGTGAGGATGGTGTCCTGGGGACCAGTCCGTGGAGGGAGACTGATGGAGAATGGAAGACCATTGGAAGCAGAGGTGGGGAATAAAGCCCCTGCTCCTCAGCTCCGTGACTTGTCCCCTGGGTAGCTGTGGACAAGTCCTTTACCTGGCATGTCAACCTCTGCATCTGTAGAAAGGAAGGAAATAACCCACCTTCCTAGATGACCTCACAAGATCTTTTGTGAACATCAGGGAGGTGCTAAACAGAAACATGCTTAGGAACTCTGGAATTCTTTATAATATAATGAAGGCAAGAAGGGAGCAGTGGAGCGGTCTGAACCCAGGAGTGGGCTGAAGATGTTGGGGGAACAGAACTGTGAGCTCGTTAAGTGGAACAGGGGGAAGTTACTGAGATGCGCCTGTGGATTGGGTCCAGATGGAAACCCTTGAAGAAAGAACTCCCTAAGAAAGGTTCAAGAGTAGGACAAGAGAGGGAGGAACAGGAAGAGAGAAGTTCTGAGGAGTGTGAGGAGGTTGGTGCCACAGAAGAGCCTAGTCTGGGTCTGTAAGTCAGGGATTTCTGACCCTAACAGGTTCTTTGACCTTTAGCACATGGCCTCCACTTCCTGGGCCTCCATCTGGTTAGCCTAGATGGACCCAACAGCCCAAACTTGGAATGATAAGCACTGCTACATCTTACCCCGGGTCCAGGGCTGTGGGGAACATTGTGTTGAGAAGGGTGGTGAGGCCAAGAGAACAGGTGTCAGGGTGGCTGGGTAAAATGCGTGCACAGCTTGGGGGAGGGCGTCATCCACGTCTCACAGCTGTCTCCTCCAACCCTGGCCCAGAAAAACAGGAGGCTCTCAAACCAGGAAGCTGTGGAGGGTCCGAGGGAAAGCCTCTCTGGAATTCTGGGGACTAGGTAATCACTTGTGAGATGTCAGCCAAGAGGCCTTACCTCTGTGGGGCTGAGCTGGGTGGGCCCTTGGGAAACATCTCTGCTTTGTGAGGAGGCTGAAAGAGGGTGCCCTGGGAGTGGCCAGATTCTTCTGAAAGGTGACTCCTGGGGTCTGGGCCAAGAAAGGGTTTCGGACAGGAAAGGGGATTCACAACAGGGCATGCTTGAGAAGAATTGTTTAAGACTTTAAGCCCTCGCCTAAGCAAGTAACATGAGACTGGACCTATAAGTTACTTTGGCTATATATAGTGTGTAACCTGAAAATGCCTCCCCAGCAGCATTTGTGTCTTCGACCTCACAGTGTGTGCCTTACATAGAGGATGGAGTGGGGGAAGGGATTCCGCTGTGGACAGACAAAAGTGGGGAAGCACTGGCTTTGAAGACTGAATTTCCTCCGTTTTTATGCCTGGGGTGTAACCAGAGACCAGTGTCAACAAGGAATCTGGCTCAGGAACCCTTTTGTTTGCAGCTCTCCTTGGGGCGTGACTTGCTTTTTTCAGAGGTCAATGAATTGTAAATCGTGCAATTTCAGGTTCTGCTGAACCAGGGTTGGGGAGACTTCTGAGGGGGTTGGTGGGAGAGGGGTGGATGGTGTCACTCAGACATCTAGGACACTCTTGGTGTCTATCTGTAAAACCAGACCTGGCCACATGGAATTCTCCCAATCACAGAGAGCAGAAAATATATGTGAATTTGGGTATTAATGTCTGAATTTGCTATAGCAGTGGATCTGTGTCAAATCTCTCAAATAAGGTAATATACTAAGTTCAGAGGGAGTGAAAGCAATAAAACCAGTTATTTAGTATGCTTGATTACACTTTTCCGGTTATAGCTATTTGTTGTGGCTATGAAGGTATACACCCTGTGCTGTGGGGAAGGGTACCAAGCTGGGAGCTTCTAAAGGTCTTAATCATTTTTGATCTGCATTTCCCCTCCTAAACCCTAGGCTTAGCAAAGGACCTGATGTTTATTCATGTACTCAACACAAATTTAGTGAGCATTTATCTTATTCCAGCCACTGTTCAAAGGGCTAGGGAAATAGAAATCAAACAAGTTTTTGCCCTCTTGGAACTTACAATCTACTGGGTTGAGGCAGACGATACAATCAATATGTTGTATAATGTATCAATTGGCAAGAAATGCTATGAAGAAAAATAAAGAGGGGCACAGGAGTTAGAGAGGGGTGGTATCTCTAAGGAAGTGGAATGGCAGCAGAAGTGTGGGAGTGAGCCCCGAGGCTAACTGAAGGAAACCTGACCAAGACAGAGAGGACGTTCCAGAGAGGGTGCAGGAAAGTGGTGGGAGGGAGGTCAAAGGGGAGGCAGAGGCCATGTGGCGCTTTGTGGGTCACCACAAGGACTTGGAATTTTACTCTGGAAAAGATGGGAGCTTATGGAGGGTTTTCAGCAGAAGTGAGAAAGGATCATTCTGGCTGCTGTTTTTAAAATAAATTGAAGAGGACAAAGATGGAAGCATGGAAACAGGATACAATAATCTAAGCAAGCGATGATAGTGCCTTGGTCTAAGGATTTACCAGATTCTAAATATTTTGAAGGAATAGCTGGCAAGATTTTTTGATGAATAGAATGTGGGCTTAGAGAGAAATAAGCAAAGATGAGTCAAGATCTTGAGTCTGAGCAGCTGGAAGAATAGAGCTGTTGTTTACTAAGTTGGGGGAAGGCTGGTGGAGGAACAGGTTTGGAGATAGGGGATCCAGAATTTGGTTTTGGAATTGTTAAGTTTGAGATGTCTGATGGACAACTAGTAAGACGTCCAATAGACTGTTGGGTACATGAGTCTGGAGTTCAGGGGAGAACATGGGGCTACAGGTATAAATTTGGAAGTGGGAAGCACATAAAAAATTAAAGCTATAGATGGGATGAGGACACCTAGGAAGAGAGTATAGGTGGAAAGGAGAAACAATCCAGGACTGAGCCTTGGGAACGCCAACATTAGTGATTAGAGATATGAGAAGGACCAGCCAAGGTGATGAGGAGGAACCAGTCAGACACAAAGAGAGAATGATGTCTGGAAACAAGGGGAGAAGCTATTTCAAGAAGGGAGTGTCCAATTGGGTCAGATGCTGCTGATAGATCAAGTACAAAGAAGACTAAAAATTAGTCATTGGATATGGAACATGGAAGTCATTGGTGAGTTTCACAAAAGCAGTCTTAGTGGAATTGTGGGGATGAAAGCTCAACTGAAGTAGTTTCAAAGCATAATGGAAAAAGAATAAGTAGAGATGGTGAATATGTAGACAATTCTTTCAAGAAATTTTATTATAAAGGGAAAAAGAAAAAATTGAGGCAGTTGCTGGAGGGAGAAATATCAGTCTCTAACATGGCTCAATAGCATGCTAGGAGCTGCTTTTTAAACAGCAGGTCATTCTCTTCTGAAGAAGTCATCTCCAGAAGAATTCTGGGAGTCTCTCCTATGACTGTCCTATTGGGGCTTGCCAAACACTCTATACAGCATCCCTATCTGTCACAGATATCTCCAGCATCCTTGGGTCTGCCAGATCATAGGAGCCAAGGGGGGCAGCCTGAATCTGTCACAGAGCCCTCTCTTGCTCTGAGCCCCACTCAAAACTATGAGCTTCTTAAGTTACCCAATACATAGGTTGGAACAGTATTCCCTATTTCAGATTATGTTTCTCCAAAACCCAAAGGGGCTCACCAAACATTGGATTTCTTTCCTAGAAGTAGGAAGCCTAAGGTACAATAACTTGTTCTTTACCTTACAGGAAATGTCCTGAAATGCCTTAGATCACTGAACCCCTAAAAACTTCACTAGAGTGGGAGACATTGCAGGATCCTTTCTCAAGGGAACCCAGGCTTTGGGTCTGAGAACTGGCTCAGATATGGAAATTGTGGGCACATCAGCCTTCTCCTTGATAGCTCTTGATCTTTTTCCCTTGTTATGCAAGTCATGTAACACCCTTATTGACTGCTCATCTATCTCACTCCTAGGAACACCATGGTCTATTAGCCATCATCAAGACCTCTGTGTGTGTAGGCACTCTGGTTTCCCCTCTGGCTTGCTGCTTGTCATGGTTTATGTCCATCTTGACTCTGATGGTTAAGTGCTGATGTCTGGCCTTTGTTATTCTGGAATCCTATCATTCCCATTGATACTGGGAGTCCAGTTGTATGGCAGAGTCATCTATTCTCACCCTGCTCTACAGTGGACAGTCATCACTAAGCCTCTCAAAGATCTTGTTGCCCCTTACTGATATCTTCCTTATTGCCTAGAGAAGGAAATGTCCTCTGAACCCTCCCAGGAGACATGAGTCTCACATGATAAATTTGTTCTAACATTCTTGTCTCCATGAGCATTCTGACCTCTTTCTCAATATTCTGCCATGGTACTCCAGCCTCTCCCTGTAATTCACGGTGAGGTGTCATCATGTCCAAGCTTCAAGGAGCTGTTCAGAAACACGCTAATACTAACTCTGAGGGGGCTCCCAAGTCAATAACCCCTCTCTCACCTTGATATTCTGCTCCCCTCCTCTCATTCCTGTTTATCATCCTTGCAATCACTCCCACGTGTGTCCCCCTAGTTCATGCTAATACATCTTAACCAAGTCCTGCAGCTCTTTCTGAGGATGTTTTCTTCTGGATCGGGCACTCTACTTCTCCACTTGGGCACCTTGAGACCTAACCCCAGGTATTGGTCCAGAAGTGGTGGTTGGAGGCAGAGGTAGATCTTGAGGAGGGCAACATAATTTTGTTACAGTCACTCAAGAATCTAGTTTTGAGCCAGCCATGATGGCCTAGCAGTTAAAGTCAGCGCTCTCACCACTTTGGTGGCCCAAGTTTGTTTCCCAGTCGTGAAACCATACCACCTGTCTGTCACTTGCCACACTGTGGCAGTGGCTCACATAGAAGAACTAGGAGGACTTACACTGGGGCTTTGGGGAGGAAAAAAATAAAAGAGGAAGATTAGCAACAGATGTTAGCTCAGGGTGAATCCTTCCCTGCAAGAAAAAGAAAAGAAAAAAAAAAAAAGAATCTAGTTTCATCCAGATCTGGAGAAGAAAACAGGAGCAACATATTCAGGTTAATGTCAGTCAACTGATGGAATGTTTTAGATGAAGTAAGAGAAGTGAAAGAATGTATCCTTGGGCTCCAGGCTTCTCCCTGCAGGATTGAGAAGAAGGTGGTGGTGGCAACGTGTGGGTGAGGCTGGAGAGCGCTGTCGGAAGGAGGTTCAGTGCACTCCATTGGTGGGTTTTCACAGATGGCTGTGCAGTTCCAGAGCTCTGATTCCTGGAGGCAGAACTACACCATTGATTCAGACATCTGTCTGTTCATTAATTCAGCGTTTATTGAAAGCCTCTTATACTAGTCACTCTGTCAGGTCCTTGAGTTCAAAGATGAATAAAACCCTGTCTTTATTTTTCAGAAATTCAGAATGTAGTGGGAAGTGGAGAGAAATGCTACTGTTTATCACCTTACACATGCTAGAATAGAGGAATGTATAAGGTGCCATGGGAGTCCATAAGAAATAAGAAAAACAGTCTTGCCTGGTGGGTGTGCACACAAAAGAGTTATATACGGCCTTGTCTAGTTTCTTGTCCGGGCACACTTCCATTCCTCCTTTCTAGAGCCACATGGCCACAACCACTGGTCAGGGGTAACTTAAAGAATCCTGGCGTGGTAGCTCAGAGGACTGTGAGATCCATCCTCCTTTCTGTTCTCAGCATCTATACCTAGTTTTTAAATCTGTTTTTGTGACCCAACTCCTCTTGTCCCCCAACTCCATTGTCCTAAATATGTTTTCTACTTTTATACCTGTTGTACCATCAAAGATCCCTTGAATCCTTCTGGCCTAAAGTGTAGACTTTCGGGCAAATCCTATTTCCTTTCCTCTGTATCAGCTTTGGGAGAAGGGAAAGGTGTCTTAACCTGTGCATAGTTGGCACCTTGATTGTCTAATTTCAGCCTTACATTGTTTCCATTTTACAAATGAAGCCCAGGGAAGTTAAGGGATTTGCCCAAATTCATACAGCTAGAAATAAAAAAGTAGTATTTTGAATTGAGATCCAATATTCAGAATACTGATCGATAACTTAAAGGCTCCCAGGTGACCAAGCACATCTAAAGGATGCAGCCACAAAGCTTTTCTATTCAAAGTCTCCCAGAAGAAAAGTCACTAAGACTTTGTCACCTGGTTTATACAGAAGGCACATGTATATTCCTGCCTAGTAGATAATACTAAATAATTTTCCAAAGTGATTGCACCAATTTACATTTCCATCAACAGTGTATGTGCTAATTATCTTCCTTAATATTTGGTATTGTCAGTCATTTGAATTTTAGCCATTTTACTGAGTTTGTAGTAGAATCTCATTGAGGTATTAATTGCATTTACCTGATTATTAATCAAGTTGAGCACTTAATCTAATAAATTCAATATTTGCCATAGATTGTTTTTAGAGATACTTTCTCTCAGATTAAGGAAGTTCAAGGCTATACAGTTTCTTTTTAGCACGGCTTTAGCTGCATCAAAGAAATGTTAACTTGTGATATTTTCATAATTATTCGGCTCAAAATATTTTCTAACTTCCATTGTGATTTCTTCTTTGAAAACACAAGTTTGTTTAGAATGTATTTTAAAATTTCCAAATGTTGTGATTTTCTGAATATCATTTTGTTGTTGATTTCTAGCATAATTCCACTGTGATTAGGTAACATGCTCTGTATAATTGCAGTCCTTTAAAATTTGTTGAGGTTTGCTTTAAGACCCAGAATTTTGTAATTTTGGTGCACAAAATAAACGTGTATTCTACAGATTTTGGGTACAGTGTTCTTACAGGCCCATTAAGTCAATTTTATAAAGGCATACTGCTATAAATGTGAACTGATTTTTGTCTGACTATTCCATTAGATCTTAAAGAAGTTAATAAAATTTGAGGCTATGCTGTTAGTTACAGACAAATTTAGAATAGTTATGTCTTCTTGATGATTTTAATTTTTATCACCATGAGGCCTCTATCTTTAACATTGCTTTTAGCCTTAATAGTTTGATATTGATGTTATTATATCCGTGAGAATTCTTGTGTTTTAGACTTGTCTTTTGTAAATAGCACATGCAATTCCATGTAATTCAGTATGACAATCTTTGCCTTTTAAGCAGGGAATGGAAACATTTACATGTAATCTAATTTCCAGGATTTTTGGATTTAAATCTACCATCTTACTCAGCTTTTCAGTTTGTGCTTCTTGTTGTATATTACATTTTTTTTCCTTTCTTGCTTTCATTTGCATTGATTGAGGATTTTTAAAAAGTTATTCCAATCCTGTAAATTCTTGTAGTGATTACACTAGATATTGCAATTTGTATACCTGACTTATAAAATAACAATATTAATTTGTTTTTTTCCTTCTTCTTCTTCCTGGACAATGCATGAACCCTAAAACACTATAACTGTATTTATTTTGCTCCTGATTTAATTCTCTTGCAGTGTATCATAAATCTCTCTATAATTCTCCACAAGACATTATTTTTATTGTTGTATATAGTCACTATTCATTGATATTTATCATTCCTTCCCTCATTTCTGGCCTTTTACCTAGAATCATTTCCTTTAGCCTGAAGGCTATATATATGTCAGTTCAGATCTGTTGGGGCTAAATTTTCCCAGTTTTGGTTTGTCTGAACAGTTCATATATATTTCAGGAATAGAATTCAGAGTTGGTAGTTATTTTCTTTCAGCACCTTGAAGCTATTATTCCATTGTCTTTTGCTTCTAATTTTGCTGCTGTGAAATTAGCTGTCGGTCTAATATTGTGACTTTGATGGCAATCTGTCTTTTTCCTCTGGTTGCCTTTAAGATATTTTCTTTGTTTACAGTCTTTAGCAGTTTTACTATAAAGTGCATAGGTTTTTCTTATTTAACCAGCTTTAGGTTTCTTGAATCTGTCAACTGATGTACTTAATTAGTTTTGGAAAAGTCTCAGCTATTAACTCTCCAGGTTGTATTTCTGTTCCATTATCTCCATCCTCACCCTCTGGGACTTCAATTAAACATACGTTAAGACTTTTCATGGATCTTTTCTGTCTGTACCATGATCTGAGAAAAGATAAGTACAAAAACTGAATGTAAGCATTTTGAAGACTTTATAGCAATTGGCAGAGTAATTTTATGTTTTATGAATATAATAAAAACTTGGGCTTATATTCGGTATTTCTTTTTCTTATTTCATTGTTCTACTAATTTGTTTAAAATGAATTTTATAAAAGTATCAGCTCGTAACATTTTGGATATTTAAAAAAAATTTATTTGGGAAGTGCTTTTCTGTTATCTCTTATACTCTCTTCTAATTTTTTCCTTTGCTTTTTCTCTCTGTGCTTCATTTTGGGTATTTCTTTCTATATCACAAATTCTCTCTTCAGGTGTATGAAATTAACTATTAAATCCATTCATATGTGGATTTAATATATGTCATATTGTGTCTTAATTGGTTATTAGTAATTTTTAATTCTAGCATTTTCTTTCTTTTTATTGAGTACATAATAGTTTACATCTTTGTGAAATTTCAGTTGTACATTATTTCTTGTCTGTCACCACAGAAGTTCTCCCCTTCACCCCCTGGTAACCACTGAACTGTTTTCTTTGTCCATGTGTTTATTTATATTCATATGGTGTGTCTTTCTCGTCTGGCTTAGGTCCATCCATGTTGTTGCAAATGGGATGATTTTATCTTTTTCTATGGCTGAGTAGTATTCTATTGTATATATTTATACTGCATCTTCTTTATCCAATCATTGGTTGATGAGCATTTGGATTGTTTCCATGGCTTGACTATTGTGAATAGTGCTGCAATGAACATACAGGTACATATGTTACTTTGGATTGTTTATTTCAGATTGTTTGGGTAGATACCCAGTAGTAGGATAGCTGGGTCACATGGTATTTCTATTTTTAGTTTTTTGAGGAATCTCCATACTGTTTTCCATAGTGCTGTACCAGTTTACATTTCCACCAGCAGCGTATAAGGATTTGCTTTTCTCCACATCCTCTCCAACATTTGTTGTTTTTTGTCTTGGTGATTATAGCCATTCTGACTGGTGTAAGGCGATATCTCATTGTAGTTTTGATTTGCATTTCCCTAATAATTAGTGATGTTGAGCATCTTTTCATGTTTCTGTTGGCCATCTGTATATCTTCTTTGGAAAAAGGTCTGTTCATATCCTCTGCCCATTTTTTCATCAGGTTGTTTTTGTTGTTGTTGAGTTGTATGAGTTCTTTATATACTTTGGAGATCAACTGCTTGTCTGATAAATAATTTGCAAATATTTTCTCCCAGTTGGTGGATTGTCTTTCCTTCTTTTTCATGGTTTCCTTTGCTTCGCAGAAGCTTTTTAGTCTGATATAGTCCCATTTGTTAGCTTTTTATTTTGTTTCCCTTACTTGAGTAGACATGGTATTTGAAAAGATGTGGCTAAGACCGATGTCAAAGAGTGTACTGCCTATATTTTCTTCTAGGATTTTTATGGTTTCAGTTCTTACATTCAAATCTTTAATCCATTTAAAGTTAATTTTTGTGTATGGTGGAAGACAATGGTCTACTTTCATTCTTTTGCCTGTAGCTGTCCAGTTTTCCCAATAGAGACTTTCCTTTCTCCATTGTACGTTCTTGGCTCCTTTGTCAAAGATCCATAGATGTGTGGTTTTATTTCTGGGCTTTCAATTCTGATCCATTGATCTGTTTGTCTGTTTTTGTGCCAGTACCATGCTGTTTTGATTATTATAGCTTTGTAGTATGTTTTGAAGTCAGGGATTGTGATGCCTCCAGCTTTATTCTTTTTTCTCAGGATTGCTTTGGCTATTCAGGGTCTTTTGTTGTTCCATATACATTTTTGGATTCTTTATTCTGTTTCTGTGAAGAATGTCATTGGGATTTTGATTGGGATTGCATTGAATCTGTAGATTGCTTTAGGTACTATGGACATTTTAACTATGTTTATTCTTCTGACCCATGAACATGGAATATCTTTCCATTTCTCTATGTCTTCTTCAATTTCTTTCAGTAATGTCTTATAGTTTTCAGTGTACAGGTCTTTCATCTCTCTGGTTAAGTTTATTCCTAGGTATTTTATTCTTTTTGTTGTGACTGTAAATGGGATTGTATTGTTGATTTCTTTTTCTCCTAGTTCATTGTTAGTGTATAGGAATGCAACTGATTTTTTAAAATTGATTTTGTACCCTGCAATTTTGCTGTAGTTGTTGATTATTTCTAATAGTTTTCTGGTGGATTCTTTAGGGTTTTCTATATATAGAATCATATCATCTGCAAATAGTGAAAGTTTCACTTCTTTCTTTCCAATTTGGGTTCCTTTTATTTCTTTTTCTTGCGTAATTGCTCTGTCCAATACCTCCAGTACTGTGTTGAATAGGAGTGGTGAGAGTAGGCACGCTTGTCTTCTTCCTGTTCTCAGAGGGATGGCCTTCAGTTTTTCACCATTAAGTATGATGTTTGCTGTGGGTTTGTCAGATATGGCCTTTATTATGGTGAGGTACTTTCTTCCTTCAATACCCATTTTATTGAGTTTTTATCATAAATGGATGTTGGATCTTGTCAAATGCTTTCTCTACATCTATGAGATGATCATGTGATTCTTATTCCTCATTTTGTTAATGTGTTGTATCACATTGATTGATTTGTGGATGTCGAACCATCCCTGTGTCCCTGGAATAAATCCCACTTGATCATGGTGTATGATCCTTTTAATGTATTGCTGTATTCGGTTTGCCAATATTTTGTTGAGGATTTTTGCATCTGTGTTCATCAGTGATATTGGCCTGTGGTTTTCCTTCTGGGTAATCTTGGCCTCATAGAATGTATTAGGAAGCATTCCATCTTCTTCAATATTTTGGAATAGTTTGAGAAGGATAGGTACTAAATCTTCTTTGAATGTTTGGTAGAATTCTCCAGAGAAGCCATCTGGTCCTGGACTTGTTTTTTGGGGGGTTTTTGATGACTGTTTCTATCTCTATACTTGTGATTGGTCTATTCAGATTCTCTATTTCTTCTTGATTCAGTTTTGGGAGGTTGTATGAGTCTAGGAATTCATTCAGTTCTTCTAGATTATAGAATTTGTGGGCATATTGTTTTTCATAGTATTCTCTTATAATCCTTTGTATTTCTGCAGTATCTGTTGTAATTTCTCCTCTTTCACTCTTTCATTTCTTTTTTTCTTTCTTTCTTTTTTTTTAAAGATTGGCACCTGGGCTAACATCTGTTGCCAATCTTGTTTTTCTTCTTCTTCTTTTTCTCCTGTAAGCCCCCCAGTACATACTTGTATATTCTAGTTGTTTGTGCCTCTGGTTGTGCTATGTGGGATGCCACCTCAACATGGTTTGATGAGTGGTGCCATGTCTGCGCCCAGGATCTGAACTGACAAAACCCTGGGCCGCAGAAGCAGAACACGTGAACTTAAACACTTGGCCATGGGGCCAGCCCTTCATTTCTAATTTTATTTATTTGAGCCTGCTCTCTTTTTTCCTTGGTGAGTCTGGCTAAGACGTTGTCAATTTTGTTTATCTTCTCAAAGAAGCAGCTCTTAGTTTGCTTAATCCTTTCTATTGTTTCTTTTAGTCTCTATTTTTTTTTATTTCTGCTCTGATTTTATTATTTCCCTCTTTCTGCTGACTTTGGGCTTTGTCTGTTTTTCTTCTTCTAGCTCTGTTAAGTGCATTTTAAGATTACTTATTTGAGATTTTTCTTGCTTGTTGAGGTGGGCCTGTATTGCTATGAATTTTCCTCTTATGACTGCTTTTGCTGCATCCCATAAGAGTTGGTATGTTGTAGTTTCATTTTTGTTTGTCTCCAGGTATTTTTTAATTTCCCCTTTGATTTATTCAGTGATCCAAAGGTTGTTCAATAGCATGTTGTTTAGTCTCCACATATTTCTGACTTTCCCAGTTTTGTTCTTGCGTTTGATTTCTAGCTTCATAGCATTGTGGTCAGAAAAGATGGTTGGGATGATTTCAATATTCTTAAATTTATTGAGGCTTGCCTTGTTACCCAACATATGGTCTATCTTTGAGAATGTTCTATGGGAACTTGAGAAGAACATATAGTCTGCTGGTTTTGGATGGAATGCTCTCTATCTATCTATTAAGTCCATCTGGTCTAGTGTTTTATTTAAATCTACTATTTCCTTGTTGAATTTTTGTCTGGGTGATCTGTCCATTGAAGTAAGTGGGATGTTGAGGTCCCCTACTATTATTGTGTTACTGTTAATTTCTTCCTTTAAGTATGTTTATAATTGCTTTATGCACTTTGGTGCCCCTGTGTTAGGTGCATATATATTACGAAGTATTATGTCCTCTTGGTGGAATGTCCCTTTTATAATTATATACTGCCCCTCTTTGTCTCTCATTGTCTTTTTTAACTTGAAGTCTGCTTTGTTTGATAAAAGTATGGCAATACCTGCTTTCTTTTGTTGGCCTTTAGCTTGGAGTATTGTCTTCCATCCCTTCACTCTAAGTCTGTGTTTGTCTTTGGAACTGAGGTGCATTTTCTGGACTCAGCATATTGTTGGGTCATGTTTTTTAATCCATCCAGCTACTTTGTGTCTTTTTATTGGAGAATTCAATCCATTTACATTTAGAGTGATTATTGTTATATGAGGGCTTAATGCTTCGATTTTCTCTTGTTTTCTGGTTGTTCTATGTTTCCACTGTTTCTCTCCCTTTGTATTTCTGACTGCCATTTCATTTTGGTGGTTTTCTAAGGAGAATTTCTCAGTTTTCTCTCTTTTTGTGAACTATGGCTCTGCTCTGATTTTTCATTTAGTGCAATTCTAGCATTTTCATTGGCTTCTTTTCAAAAAATAGTTTTCGGTTCTCTGCCAAAATTTTCAAGGTTTTCTTTCATCTCTTTCAACAAATTATAGTTTTTTTTAAGTCAGTGTCTAAAAACTAATATCTGAGCCTCTGCACTCCATGGCTATGTTTTCTTGATTTTCATTCATGTGGTTTTGTCTCTTTGCTTTTCTACTTGTGTGTGTGTGTGTGTGTGTGTATTCAGATATTTTCAGTGTGAAGGAAAAAGGTTTGCACTCTTACCTACTCTTTGCAGTGTCTTCTATACCCTTGGTGCTCTCATAAGATGAAAACAGGTGAGGTAATAAATATTTGTTGTTTTAAACTGCTTAGTTTGGAGTCATTTGTTACTCAGCTGTAGGTAACCAGTACACTTGGGTTTGAATACCAGCATTGCCCTTTACTAACCTTGTGTCCTTGGATATAAGACTTTGCCTCTTGTAGCCTGTTTTCTATTTTTTTCAAAATGGTAATAATATCTACTTACAGCGTTGTTGAAGCACAGTCTCTGATATATAGTAAGTTCTTAATAAATAACTATTTTTATTTTTATTACATTTACTATTAAGTAAAGTGAATGTTTAAGAAGAAAGAAAGCTATACAGCAGATATAAAAAGCAAGCACAAAATCTCACAAAGAATAGGCACCTTGGGCCCTTAAGTGTAGGAGCATGTAGCTTTATCTGCTTTCCTTGATTCTAAGAACATTATGTGTCAGAGGCCACATAATGAGGATCATGAATTGTCTGAAAAAGGTTAGTCAAGTTGTCCCCAGCTACAGTGAGGGAAGAAGAGCTTTTTCCCTACCTCTGTTGGGTGCCAGGTGGGCTCTGTCTGTAGCTGTTTCCCCCAGATACCTCCAGCTGTTTGGGATCCCAGGTTAGGAATGGACCTGACCCATCCCCTTGGTGAGGACATGGAACACTAAGATGAACAAAGAAGTAAACCTCTTACTCAGATAGTTTAAAATTGTATTTGTTTTCCTCCCAATGGTTTTCTCATTAAAAATTGAGTGCCTGTGCCAATGCTGGCTACAGACAAGGCCTGGACATTCTCTCTACAGACAATTGCTGGTGGTCTGAGCTGACTCACCCCCACACCCTCACCTCCCCATGTCTCTTCCCCTGGCACCTGATTTTGGGAGGTTGGCATTCTTGCAGTAATCTCAGGCTGCTTCCATGAGCCCTGGGCAAAAACAACAGGGCTTTCTCTAGGGAATTCAGGAGTGAGCCTCATGATATAGCTACTGGCTTTTACCACTATTCCCATGACATTTGGGGGAGGGTTTTTCCCAAATAAGGGGAATTCAGAGTCCTCTTAGTTGGTGATGCTCTGGATCTCCACAGCACTAGAGTTGGAAATGTTTACACAGATACATTTCCTATTTTATCTGTCCTTTAGATAGGCATGTAGAGCATTCCAGTTCCATTAATGTCTTTCACTTCTGCCCTTTATCTGTGTTAAAGCCAGTTAGAGACACTGGTACTTGATTAGTGACCTTGGCATTGCTTGTACACCTTGTTGTGCCAGGAATGAACTGAAGATGGACTTGACAAGAAGCAGAGGTTATGGGTGGGAGACTTTGGCAGCTCCCAGAGGAGCTGTCCTGAGTGTTTTGTTAGGCCAGTTCATCCTCCTCTATAGCTTTCCTGTGTTTGTGTGGAGTTCAGTTCAACAACAACTTGTTAAGCACCTACTTTATATCAGGTCCTCTTCACAAGAAGGAGCTGGGGATACCAAGACTAATACAACTCTCTCCTTGCCTTCAAAGAGCTTAAAATCTTATTGGGAGAGGGACCTGTGATGGTGACTTCAAGATGACTGTAAATTCTTTTTACTCCTTCCCTTGAATTTGAGCTTGTCCTGTCACTAGCTTTGACCAATAAAATGTGGTGGAAGCAATGTTGTATAATTTTTGAGGTTGGGGCTTAAGAGATCTACAGTTTCAGCTTTTGCCACTCTTAGAACACTCTTAGAATGCTTCTTCTTGGAAGCCAGCCACCATGTAAGGAGTTTGTCTACCCTAAGACCACCATGCTGTGAGGAAGCCCAAGCTAGCCACATGGGGCTAAAGTATGAGAGGAGCACTGAGGCTCCACATGTGAGTGAGACCTCTATGGGCCTTCTATTTAGCCCAGCACCTAGCTGAATGCAGCTGAGTGAATGACCTCAGCTGATGCCGCATGGAGCAGAAGAACTACCCAACCAAGCCTTGCCTAAATTCTTGACCCATAGAATTGTGAGCAAATAAAATAGCTGTTGTTTTAACCCATTAGGTTTTGGTGTAGGTTGATACACAACTATAGGTAATTGAAACACACATGTGTTTTCTTAATGATGGAGGTATGCATAGGCTGTTATAGGAGCACAGAAGGTAACTGAGCCAGCCTGTGGTGATGAGAGGATGGTCATGGAATGCTTCCCAGAGGAGATTTTCTTGAGTAGAATCTTCTCTAAAGACATAGATTTGATCCAGGTTGGGGGAGGGTGATGTCTAGGTACAGGGGAACAGAGCAAAATAGCATGGAGGTGATTAACAGGGTGGTACATGTGCGAGGGAGCTTCAAGCAAGTGTAAGGCAGGGAGTAATGGATAAAGTTACAGAGGTGTTAATAATAATGATAGTACTGTTTATTGAACATTTACCATGTACCAGATAGCTATCTAAGGTTTTATATGTATTAACTCATTTAATTCTCACAATAACCCTATATTATTTATTCCTTTTCTACATTAGGAAAAAATGAGACACAAAGAGATAAGTAACTTGCTCAAGGGCACAAAGCAGGCAAATGCAGAGTAGGAATTTGAACTCAGGCAAGATCTTGGAGAACTCTGTGAGTCTCTTTAAAGAGCTTGTTCTGTAGGTGATGTAAAGTGACCCAGAGGATTTAAGGAGGGAGTGACATGGTTACTTTGCAAGATTTTGTAGTCTTTCTAATTTTCCTGACTTTGGTTATTTGCTTTGCCTGTTGTCTATTTCTCTATAGTGACAAGTAGTGAACTCTTTATAACAAACAGGGCCTGTGTGCTTATCTTTGAAGGATACAAAGAGAGAGGGAGGTATGGGGGACATGTGCTACTCCACAGCTGGTGATGGGCAGGGAGGGGAGGAAAGAATGCCCAGGGAGACAATGGTTGTGGTGGCCATCAAGAGAGGAAAATGGGCCACGTCCTTGACCCTGAGGAAGGATGAGAAGAGCAGCATATGGAGCCTGCCTGTTCTGAGAAGATCTTTTAGGCTGAGGCACAGACAGGCTCATGCTTTGCAGACAATCTGCTTTTCTCTCTTTCCTCGTCCCCATCAAATTTCAGGTGGTTAGCATCAAAATATTAAAAACAGCTGTTGGGTTCCAGCAGCAATTAGCAAAGAAGAGAGCATTTCACATAAATTTAGAGTGCTTATCTGGCCACGGCCATTGCTTCCTGAAGGGGTCCTTATGGCTAAGCTGTGGAATAGCTTCTCCTGCACACACCACACCCGCTTTCTCTCTGTTCCCAGCTCTGTCCACCAAGGGCCATAGAACAGATTCAGTGGAGTCTTAATTGGTGAGCAGACTTGTCACATCCTCACTTCAGCAGATTTTGTGCAAGAAGAGAAGAGACAGAGTAGGTAAGAAAAAAGAGATCTGGCTTAGATTCTAGTAGAAGCTAGGAGATCTGGCCCTCAGACTTAAGTTGGCTTACACTTGCTTTGTGTGACATGGACAAATGTCTGAAATTCTCTAGATCCCAAGGTCCTCATCTGTGATATGAGGGTGTTGGGTAAAGACTCATTTCACCACAAATAATAAAAATAACCATAGCTATTGTTTACTGAGCAGGTACTAAAAGCCTGATGCTGTGCTAAGCGCTGTACAGCTTATCTATTTAATCCTTATAACAACCCAAACTCAGTGAAGCTCACTGAAGACTTTCCTGATCATCCTGTCTAAAGTGCCCTGTGTTAATTATCTATTGCTGTGTAACAAATTACTTCAAATCTTATAGCTTAAAACAACAATAAAAATTTACAGTCTCATTGTTTCTGTGGGTCAGGAATTCTAGAGCAGCTTGGCTGACTGGTTATGGCTTAGAGTCTTTTATGAGTTTGCTGGGGCTGCAGTCATCACTTTCAATATGGCAGGTCAGCATTGGCTATTGGCAAGGTTGATGCTGGCTATTGGCAAAAGGATTCATTCGTCACCAGCCTGCCATAGGACATGAGACCATTTGAATGCCCTCACAACATGGCAGCTGGCTTCCCTCAGAGTGAGTGAGCTGCGAGAACAAGGTAGAATATCTTTTATGACCTATGCTTGGTCGCCACTATTCGTTACCATGGTCAGCTCTATTTGGTATGGCAAGGACCACACAAGGGCAGGAATACCAGGAGGCGGGGATCATCAGTGGCCATCTTTGAGGCTAGCTGTCACCCTCCTCCTAAATTTCTATCATATGACTGTGTTTTACTTTTAATAACACTTATCTGAAATTATCTTATTTGTGTGCCTGAGACCCATTTCCTCCCCAATAGAATGTAAGCTTCCTGAAAGCAGGGATTTCATCTCTTTTATCGCTGTATCCTCAGTCCCTAGAACAGTGCCGGGTGCATAATTGATGCCCAATATTGAGCATGAGATGGGTGCTGTTATTATGCCAGGTTCAGATGCAGAAACAAAGGCTCAAGGAAGTTAAACAATTTGTCTGAAGTCACATAGATAGTAAGTGTACATAAGTAAGTGTCTGTATAAATGGATTGTGTGTATGGTTGAGATTGTAATGAGAGAATGTGTGGAAATGGTAGCTGGATCATTAAAGGGGAGATAAGTTACTCTGAACAACTGTTATGACACAGACCCAGAGATAATACTTTGACCTAAGTCTTATTTGCTTCAAAATTCTTTGAAAAATTTGTCTCCAAGGGACATGCTTATTAAAATGACTAAGTAAGTTTTCCTTTAAAAATTCCACAAGCAATTTAAGTCATTATTTGACTAGCAAGTATATTGCCAAATTACACATGGCTTGCTAACTTGATTATGTTTGTGGGAATTATCCATTTTCTGGATTATCTGCCAGAAAAAGAAGAGTAGTGTCTGTTGGCCACCCACTTTCCATTCTCCTTCTCAGGCTCCTGAGGGAGGGGCCCTGGTATTCATCAAACATACAATGGGGCCCTCTTAGATCAATGCCTCAGCCACACCCTCTTTTGGCTGGGGAGATGGAAATTTGGGGAAGAATAGAGAGAAATTATTATGAAAAGCCCTCATTTACCCTCCCTCCTCTGAAACGTTCTAGGTGCTGAGTTTTGGGGCAAAGGACGTTGACTTGAGACCAGGGTGAGATCCAGGGGAAAGGCTGCTGGAGTTGGCTGCTGAGGCTGGCTCTGAGCTAGGCTTGAAGCAAAGGTGGTGGTGGTCTCTGAGTTTCTTCAAGGCCCAGCCCAGTTCACCAGAGTAGGAAAGCAGAGAGAGACTCTGTGCAGGAGGCCTACTCAGGAAAAATGAAAGAGTGCATTTAGCTTGAACGTATCCTCAGGAACCTGTGGGTAGCTGTGGTTGGTGGGACCAAAAGCATACCTGGCTAAAAGATTGAAATGAGCTTCCCCCTCAAATTAGTGAGTTGTCTTTACTAACAGTATCCAGACAGAGACTGAATAGCCATGTGTCAAGGAGAATGGCACTCTCCCTGTGCTTACCACTTAGGCTTACCACTTAGTTTATTCAAGGCAGATTCTAGGAGGGCCCCACCTTTCCTTTTCTATGAGTCCCTTTTGAGGAGCCACAGCATGGTGGTTAGAGCAAAGGCTTTAGAGTTTGCTTCAGTTTGTTCCCCAAGCTCTGGCACTTTCCATGTGACCTTAGGCAAGTTACTTAACTTCTCTGTGCCTCCATTTCCTCAAATGTAAAATGGGGATAATAATTGTTCTTACTTCATAGGGTAGTTGTAAAGATGAAATTGGAGTAATATAAGTAAAGTTCTTAGAACAGTACGTTGCATTCAAGAATTAATGTAACAAACTTATATGGAGCAGTATATATATTGCCACGTGCCAGGTCCATGAGAATGGTGAAGGATACCTGGTTCTGGCCCCCCGTGAAACTTATATTCTAGTGTGTGTAGAGGGTAGAAGACAGAATAATGCCCCCCAAAGATATCCATGTTCTAATCCATGAAACTAATGAACATGTTATGTTACATGGAAAGGGAAAGTGAAGCTTGCTGATGGAATTAAGGTTGCTAATAAACTGGCTTTAAAATACGGATATTATTCTGGATTATCCAGATTGGCCCAATGTAATCACAGGGGTCCTTAAAAGATGGAAGAAGGAGGCAGAACAGTAAGTGTCAGAGTGATGCCATGTGAGAACGACTTGACCTGCTGTTGCTGACTTTGAAGATGGAAGGGAGACAAATGCCGAGGAATGCAGGTGGCCTCTACAAGATGGAAAAGGCAAGGAAACAAATTCTCCAAAAGGAGCACAGCCCTACTTATATCTTGATTTTAGCTCACTGAGACCCATTTCAGACTTCTGACCCCAGAACTCTTAAGATAATAAATTTGTGTTGTTCAAGTCACCAAGTTTGTCGTAATTGATTGCAAAAGCAATAGGAAACTAATACTAAGGCAGATAAGAAATAAGTCAACAAATGAGTATATAATGTGATTTCAGGTAATGATAAATGCTAGGAGGAAAATGCAGTTTAAAGGGCTGGGGAATGATGGAGGTAGGGGCTCTTTCAGATAGTCAGAGAAGGCATCAGTGGGAGATGACATTTGAGAAGAGGCTTGAATGAAATCAAAGGAGAAGCCATGGATCTGCATTCCAGGCAGAGGGAATAGAGCCTACAGAGGCTTTAAGGAGAGAAAGACCTTGAATAGTTGAAGAATGGTCAGTATGGCAAGGCAGAGTGGGCAAGTGGAAAAGCAGTAGGAGGTGAGATCAGACAAGGCAGAGGTTGATCTCTACAAGCCCTTGGAGTTTAGATTTTATGGTAAGAAGCTTGGATTTTATTTCCAGTGTGATGAGAAACCATGGGAGAGGATCCGTTGGAGAGGCATGATATGAGATGATTTACATTTTAGAAAGCTCACTCAGGCTCCTGTGTAGGCAACAAACTGGAAGGAGTTAAAGAGTGGAACTAAGAAGCCAAATTAGGAGGATACTATGAAAAAGATGAATTCCACTTAGTTGGTGGTAATAGAGGTAATGAGACAGAGTTGGATTCTAGACATATCTCGGTGGTTAGAGCTTACTGGACTTTGTGATGGTTTGGATATGGGGTTTGAGGGAAGGAAACAAATCAAAAATACCTCCTAGGTTTGGTCTGGAGCCACTGGGTGAATGGACATGACATTTACTTACATGAAGAAGACAGGAGTAGGATAGGTTTGGAAGGTGAAAATCCAGAATACTCACCTAATAAATGCTTAAAGATCATTATCAATATCTGATACTTCTGACACACTGATCTATTGTTATTTCCCATCTCCAAATCTGTACTCATAATATTTCCTCCATCTGGGACTTCCTCCTCCCACTCTACTGTTGAGGGTTCAGTTCATATCCATCCTTCAAGGACCATCTCCAAAGTCACCTCTTTTCTACTTCTACTATGGAGAGATGTCTCTTCCTTTTGACCCTACAGAGGCTACTGTTTAAATCTCTTTAATAGTTTGCTTTTGGACCTCATTTATCTAAGTGCCTTATCTTCCCTACGAGATGGTAATCTCCTTGTAGGCAGGGATGTGTGTTCCTCTTCTTGAATTCTCTGCTGCATAATGGCTTGCACGTAGGAGGTACCTAGTAAATGATTCTGAATGGAATTGATTGTTATGGAGAGGACTGCATTGAGGGGGGAGTTGAACTAGGTATTCTCTAAGGCTAGTTTCGTGATTGAGATTTCATGATTCATTTGATTGCAGGTTGGTTGTCCCCACCACTCAGAAGGTTTCTAAGTTGCCTAGTTCTGCACTTGATTAGGGAATGCATGGAGAATGCAATCTACCTTCAATGCCAGCCCAAGGAACATTTTAATTAGGAAGGAAATATTGGGTTTGTAAATGTACACAAAGATGGTTTTCTGATGCCAAGTATAAATGGTTTCAGATTGTGTGCAGTTTTATATTACCTATCCCTACTTTCTACTCCCTCCCCACTCTAGTTAATAGGGCCAACCTTACAAGAGGTCAAAAACAGGAAATGATGGTAGGATGCCAGTATTGCCTTCAATTATTCCATTTCCACAACTGTGCAAGAGTCTCACATGTACTATATATTTAATGACTTAATTTTGGCAGCATATGTATGTATCCATTTCCAATGCCAGCATAGATATATTTTTAAAGATTGCTTAATGAAGCATGCAATTAAGGGAAGTTGTTGTTTTTAGCAATAATCTATATTTTTACTTTTATCTATGCATCAGCTTTTGCTACATGACAAGTAATCCCACAACATAGTGGCTTAAAATAACAACCACTAATTTAATTTAATTTTTTTGGTGGGGGGGAATTAGCCCTAAGCTAACACCTGCTGCCAATCCTCCTCTTTTTTGCTGAAGAAGGCTGGCCCTGAGCTAACATCCGTACCAATCTCCCTCTACTTTATATGTGGGACGCTTGCCACAGCATGGCTTGCCAAGCAGTGCATAGGTCTGCACCTGGGATCTGAATTGGTGAACCCCGGGCCACTGAAGTGGATCATGCGAACTTAACTGCTGCACCACCAGGCCAGCCCAACAACCGCTAATTTAATTCTTAATTCTGTATTTTGGCACTTTTGGCTGGGATAGCTGGGAAGGTCTGGGCTTGGCTGGCTTGGCTGATCTTGGCTAAGTTCACTTATGTATCTGTGATCAACTGGTGGGTTGATTGGGGCTGGATGGTTTGATGGCTCAGTAGAGGTGGCCAGGAAAACTGAGTCACTCTCCATAGGGTCTCTCCTCCTCCAGAGGCTAGCCTGGGCTTCTTTATATGGTGGCAGCAAGATTCCACAAGTGAGAAAAGAATTGAGCAAAGCCTCTTGAGGCCCAGATTCTGAACTTTACAAGGTTGCTTCTGCCGCATTCTATTCCCCAAAGCAAGTCAGAAGCCCTGCTTGGATTCAAGCGGTGGAGAAATTGCCTCTTGATGGAGGGAGAGTCAAAGCTGCATTGTATAGGCTGTAGATACAGGGAGGGGTGAAGAATTGTGGCCATTTTTGCAGTCTGTCACAATCAGTTCGGGTGCTTTTGGCTTAAGTAACAGAAAATTCAACTCTAAGTTGTTTAAACAATAAAGACATATTATCTCACAAACTAAGAAGTTTGGAGGAAAAGTGATTACAGGGTTATTTCAACTGCTTGGCAATGCCATCATGGTCATAGTTTTTCTTTTATTCAGCTTTCCACTCTGTTTTTCCCAGCGTGTTCAGTTTTGTCCACATTTTAACAAGATGTCTATGACAGTTTCAGCCTTTACTTATAGATGACAAAGTCCAGAGGAGAAAAATGGAAGTCTCTGTTCTGTATCTTCTTTTAGAAATGAGTAAAATCTACCCAGAAGCCCTTGCAGTCTTCCCAGTGGGTCCTGTTACATTATATGCCTGTGCCTGAGGATAAATGGATTGAAAATCTCTGCCTGTCAACTTTGTACTATTAGTTGTTGAGGTAGGAAGATGGGAATTAGAGGTGGTGAGCTATGCATACATTTCCCTCAAGAAATATAACAGCTTGGGAATGTTGAAAGTAGGGCAAGTTGTTCTACCCAGAAAGTAGCTTTGGGTTTATCCCTCTAGATAGTCCTAACATTTGCAGTGATTTCAACAACAACAACAACAACAATAATAATAGATGGTAAACATCTGTGCAAACATAAAACTAATTCAACTGGTAGGAGGTGATGTCTTTGGGTCAAGGAATTTCAAGTAAATTTGAACACATAACTTTTTAAAATCTCTGGTTACATGATTCTTATTTTGACTACTTATGTTTGCTTTTTGGACCATGTAATAGAAAGTGTATTTCTTTGAATCTTAGAGGCCACAAATGAAGTCTGAGTTTCACGGTCTTAAACAGTCAAATAAAGAGTAAAGGGATGAAAACACAGCCACCAGCTAGGAAACTTTAAAGCTTTTGTTTACAGAGTACATTTGTCCTTAATTTAATTAAGTCTCACAACTTCTATTAGTTCTCCTGTCTTTAAAATTTGACCTGGAGTGACATATATGGCAAATGCAAGTATCGTTTTTCTAGCAAGTCTCAAGTAAAATGTGCCTCTCCTTTAACTATTCTCCATAAATTAAATATCTTGTAAAAAGGCCATCACCTTAGCAACTGTCAACTCAGTCAACTTTGTGAAGCCAAGGTAAAATGGCAATAAACCTTCAGAAAGGGCCTGGGTAATTTTTTGACCATTAAAGAAAGTGAAAATTTTTTAAAAAGTGACTTCTGACTGTGCTTTGAGAAAGATGAAACTATGTAAATTTAAAGTAAACACAGTTTGAATTAAAAAAGAAGAAGTTAGCCTGAAAAGGCAAGCTTGAAAATCTCATTGTTCTACTGTTTCCTTCCATTTATGATTTGTTTGAATATCTATTTTCTCTCCTTGTTAAATTGCTTACACTTCAAAAGCTTTTCCTCTTTCTGTAAGTATCACTGTTAAAGTGAAATCAGCCAGTGCATTTAGTGAATTCTACACTCTGGGTTTCTTTTATAGTATTTTGATCCTTTGGTAGGATTTTGTCATTAGCACGCTCGTTCGTGAGTTTGGGGGGTTAGGGGTTGTCAATTCTCTCGCCTACAACAACTTAAATATCTGTGACAGGACTTTCAAAGGCAAACCACAGTGATTTTAGAAAAGAATTAACAAGGTGGGTAATTGGTCAACGATCAAATGTTGGTAATAAAAAGTGTAAATCTAACATGGCTGGCTTAAAATATACCATTTTCGGGGTCACACATCACAGAAGTGATATAGTTCAGACATCAGAGTATGATGCTGGTTTGAAGTAAATTCTGGGTAAGTTTCACCTTAGAATATTGGATATTTTCTAAGAACAAAAAACTACAGTAAGAAACAATCGTTTCTTGCACCCACCATACATATGTGTAGAAGAAAGCCTGAAGGAGTTGCCCCCAAACTGTGTTGACTGTGATTATCTTTGAGGTGGCTCTTGTTTGGGGCCAATTCCCCATTGTGCTTAGTTTTGGTAGAGTGCCTTGCTCTAGTTGTCTGTGGAAGCTGAAAGAGGAGCCCCTGCCTTGCTCACTGCCTAGCAACCAGGGTGTGGTCATATGAACTAGGCTTGAACATGGAAACTTCCACCTGGAACTTCAAAAGTTGGGTATATGACACAGGACCTGGAGTAAGGTGAGGCAAGTGAGGCATCTAGGGTGCTAGGGTGTAAAATTTAAGGAGACACTCATTCTCAGAGTCCATCTCAGAGTGCCAATCTGCATTGATATGACCCCGAGTGCACGAGTTCATGCCTCTTAAAATTTTTTGCCCTAGGCTCCTGACTTGCCTCCTCAAGTCCCAACCATGGTGACACTTGGACAGTCAGCAAGCAGATCACTGTGGGGGTGGAGGTGATGACAGTGGAATGATGGTAGGGGTAGTGCTAGTGACAGCAGAAACAATGAAGATGGAGGCAGTGGCTGTGGTGCTGCTGACCCCAATGGTGGCATCTTGTACACTAGGATGGGTTTGGCTCTGCATCCTGTGGCAAAGACTCCTGGTCCTCCTGACTTTGGTTTTGTCAGCAACTGAATAATCCTTCCAATACATTCCTTTTCCACTTAAGTGAATCAGACTTGGTTTCTGTTGCTTGCAGCCAAGAACCCTGACAAATACAGTGGGATTGTGAGCAATTTATTTTTTTTCTCCTTTATCCTTTTCTCTGTTTTTATTTTTCACGTATTTATCCACCAGATTACTTTTCATGGGAGGCCAATTATTTTTATCAACTTGTTCTGTCATCAAGGAGACCAAACTGTCTAGGGTGAGGTCCAGATTGAGTTAATTCAGCAATTCAGTGACATTAACATCAAATGCCTAGATTCTTTCCACCTCTCCACTGTTCCATGGTTGATGTTGACTTTATCCTCAGGCTAGTGGCAGCCTGGCTGTAGCAATTCCAAGAATTATATGCAGAAATGACAATGTCTATAGGAAGAAGAGAAAGGATCTCTTCCTATGATGATTTCTTAAGAATGAGGAACAATTTTCCAGGAGCCCCAGTGCCAATTTCACTCTCATTTTTTCTTTTTTGCTTTTTTTTTTTTAGATGAAGATGCCCGTTTTTTTTTCAAAGATTTTATTTTTCCTTTTTTTCCCCAAAGCCCCCCAGTACATAGTTGTGTATTTTTAGTTGTGAGTCTTTCCAGTTGTGGCATGTGGGATGCCGCCTCAGCATGACCTAATGAGTGGTACCATGTCCGCACCCAGGATTTGAACCAGTGAAACCCTGGGCCAGCGAAGCTGAGCGCCCGAAATTAACCACTTGGACATGAGGCCAGCCCCTTCACTCTCGTTTTATTGGTCAAAATTGAGTCACACGCGTAAGCATGGCCTAACTCTTGACAAGGGCAATTCTCTCCTTAGACCCATCAGACCTGTTCCTAGAGCTGGCATTGGTTTTCCCTGAGGCACGTGACACTGTAGAGGAGAGGAGAATAACTGAATGAAACTGGAATTCTCTTAGGAAAGAAGAAAGGTGCAATGGGGCCTGGATAGTCAACCTGCAGTATCCATAATTTACTTTGACTGCTTGTTGAATGCTCTGCTCGCTTTAGGGTGTGTGGCTACAGTCTGAGTATTAATGAGATCATGTGTTTTCTTAAGCTACTGTTAATTCTATCTTCTGATACCAGTTTGAAAATGCTGACTAGAACATAGTAAAACAGGGCAGACACTGTGGAAAACAGTAAGGCAGTTCCTCAAAAAATTAAACAGAATTACCATATGACCCAGTGATTCCACTCCTAGGTATTCACAGGGTCACAGATATTTGCACACTCATGTTTATAGCAGCGTTGTTCACAACAGCCAAAAGGTTGAAGAAACCCAAGTGTCTGTTGACAGACAAATGGAGGAATAAAGCGTGGTATATACATACATTGGGATTATTCAGTCTTGAAAAACAAGGAAACTCCGATACATGCTAAAACATTGATGAAACTTTAAGTGAAATAAGCCAGTCACAAAAGGACAAATCCTGTATGATTCCACTCATATGAGGTACTTAGAACAGTCAAATTCGTAGAGACATAAAGTAGAATGGTGGTTGCCAGGGGCTGGGGAGGAGGGGAAAATGGAGAGTTATTGTTTAATGGGTACAGAGTTTCAATTTCACAAGGTGAGAAAAGTTCTGCACAACAAAGTGAATGTACTTAATGTCACTGAACTGTTTGCTTAAAAATGGCTAACATGGTAAATTTTGTGTCATGTATATTTTACCACAATTTTAAAAACCACAAATTTTTTAAAAAGCCCATTGTGAGGGTTAGTTTCACATGTCAACTTGGCTAGGTGAAGGCCAGGTTGACCAGTTGTTTGGTCAAACACCAGCCTAGATGTTGCTGTGAAGGTATGTTTTAGATCCAATTAACATTTAAATTGGTGGCCCTTGGTTCTGTTTCTCTGGAGACTAATGCACCTATATTTTTCATAAACATTATGTGTTAATTATAGACATTTTATAATTAAACAAACACCCTCCTCTCTCTGTGACTAGAGGATGTGGCAAACCTGAAGACCCAGCAGCCCTGGACCAAATGTCTGTAGAATGGGTGGAAGTTGCATAGGAATAGATGAGGAAGTGTGTGGTTGGGAAAACCCCACAGAGCTTTCCCCGTGGCCTGGAATTCCCTCCTCTTACATAGTCCCCTGCTATATTCTTTATGAAACCACTCAAAACAATAGCTGGTATGACAAGCATGCAAAAAATGTTAGCGGCTTCTATTATTATTTCAGGAGAAGATGCATCTTCCCCAATCATAATATTTCCTTTTATGGGGAAGAAGCTGCACTGGGGGGATAAGCTGGCCTCTGTCTCGTCTTTCTTCTCACAGATGGCTGAGATTAGAAGAAGAAACCCAGTGTATTAGTCTCTTAGAGCTGATGTAACAAATCACCACAAATCGAGTGGCTTAAAACAATAGAAATTTATTCTTTTGCAGTTCTGGAGCCCAGAACTCTAAAATCAAGATGTGGACAGGGTTGGTTCCTTTCGGAGGCTCTGAGAAAGAATGCCGCATGCCTCTCTCCTAGCTTCTGGTGGTTGCCATAATTCTCGGTGTTCCTTGGCTTATAGATGCATCACTCTAATCTCTGCCCCCACCTTCACATGGGCTTCTTCTCTCTGTCTTCCACCCTTCTCTTCTGAGGACACTTGCCATTTGATTTAGGGCTCACCTTAACCCAGGATGATCTCATCTCAAGATCCTTAACTTCATCACATCTGTAAAGAAATTTTTTCCAAATAAGTTCACAGTCACTGATTCTGAGTGAACGTACCTTTTGAGGGGCCACTGTTCAAACCACTACACCAAGCATGTGTATTTCTGCCTCTCTTTTCGTTCCTTCTTGGGGTGAACCTGACTGCTGAGAATATGTGCTCGGCTCTGATTCTCCTGTTGTAGGTTTTATAGGAGTCTTGCCCTCCATTAGAAAGCCTGCCACGGCCATGCAATCCTTGTGATAGCGTGGATAAATCTATCCAATTCTCAGTTCAGAATTGGAAACACACTGACCTGCAGCCATAAAGCCTTATTCTTCAGTATCAGCTTTATCAGGTAAAGGCAATAGTTTGGTCTCCTATCTGCCCTATTCTTCTATCTTATTTCTCAATTGGTTTAGAATTCAGAAATAGAAGAAAGATGTCCTGTTTCTGGCTCCATTGAAAATTCAATTAATATTACTTATGGTCAGCTCAAATGTCAGCAACTTTCTAAATTTTTTCCCTCATGCACACAGGCAGAATTAGCCAGAACTTCTGGGCCTCCACAATCCTTCACATTATCTTCTGTTAGTACTTTTTCCCTTGGGATTACCATTATTCACAGGCTATCTCCCGTCTTATATCCTCTCAACCCCATCCCACCATGGTCTATGAATGAAGGATTAGGACAAGCAGGAACTATCCTTTGACAACCCAGACATCCTCCCAAGAATACTATAGCACAGGATGCATCATTAGCCATCATGCATCCTGTTATTCTGTCATGCTTTTAATTTCATTGTCATCTTTGTTTTCTCTGCTGTTATGGGTTGTGAATAAGAAAGGAAATGTCACTTTTTTTTTCTTTAACTGAAAGTGGGATCCAAAGTATCTTGTATTTTTTGTCAAACCAGATATGGTCTTTGCCTGCTAACAAAGGCTGGTCTTTTATACTGCTTTATATAAAAATTGAGAATTTTTTTACCTTTGAAAGGTTGAGAAATACAAAAAATGCGTAAGAAAGAACATAAAGCTCACACATTACTCTGCCATCCAGAGTCCTTGGCAACTTATCTTTGCAATTTGTTCTCTCTCTCATTTCCATAGATGAGTGCATAGTTAATTCACTAACAGTACTATATAACTTGTGTGTACTTAATTTTATTTAAGATTATATCAGTGAGTATTTTCCCTTGTCATGATACATCCTCCAAATCATGATTCTTTTGGAAGGCTGTATAATATTCTTTCTTAGAAATACAATTTATTCAATTATTTTCCCCTTGCGGGGTATTCAAGTTGTTTTTAATTTTTAGTTATTTAAAATAACTTTTTAAAAATATATTTTAAAAATATGTCACAATTCTGACATTATTTGTAGCAAAGTCAAACAGATGGTAGAACTTGATGGCAAACAATACAGTGGGACAGTGGAGAAAAGTCAGTGATGGCTTGAGTGCCAGCCTCAACCACATCCCACTTGTATTGCAAGCTGCTGCAGACCGTACTTCATGCATGGGTTGACATGATGTAAAGTGGAGCCCTCCTTCCCTGGCTACAGCCGATTGAAGTGAGAATTCATGCCTGACCCAAAGGCAGCCATACATGGGATGTCCAGTAGCCAACGAAATGGGCTGATACAAGAGCTCTGCCCAATGTGGTCACTGTATCTGAGATGATGACTGGCCAATCAAACAAAGCCTTTTTCATGTAATTTGAATTCCAGACCTATTGGGGACACTAAGCCAAAGGGTTGGGCAGAAATGGGCAGATGCCCTGAGAGAAGTAAGAAAGTGCTGTCCACATGGCAGTGGGAGCCACAACAAAGCAGGAGCAATGGAGTAGAAAAAAGAAATACAGGGAGTATTAGGCAGCACGAGCAGAGAAAACAGAGGCAGAATGTAGCTGAGTCACCATACTGGCAGAGCATTAGGAAGGGAGCAACAGATGCCTACTGCTGAAGCCATGTCAAGAAAAACAGGTGGCTGGAGGTATACTATATCTTGACTGACATCCCAGCTCCGCCAGGCAGCTGCTAAAACTGCTTCCTGCTCTTCCCCACTTCCTCGTATATCCTTACAATGAACCACATTCATCCGAGCCACCACAGCATGTCTCTTTTCCTGGCAACCTGAAAACGCCTAATCAACACCATATAATCATTTCTCTATCACGGCACATATCAGGTGGCCTTATGATGATTTGTTTTTATGATTCTCCCTGACTAGTCTTCTTAAGGTCAAAGATTGTGTTCAATAAAAACATCCACAGCAACCAAGACAGTGCACTAACACACAGTAGGTGCTTACTAATTGTTCGATGAATGAATGACTGGTGAGGAGCGTGAGTGTACACGTGGCCAAAACAGCCAGTGAAACACAAGGAGCTCAATTAGAGCATTTCTCAAAAGGAGATAGGTTTTTGGTTTTTTGTTTTATCTGCTGTTAATAAGGGGCATAAAACCTTTTAATCTCGTGAAATTTTTATTTAAAACAATGGCCAGGCAAAAATTCTCCGTTAATTTTGTTGTAAATAAAACACATCTATTTATATATATATTTATTCACCAAACGTTTATTGAGTCCTTTCCCATATCAGACATTACACTAAGCTCTTAGTATACTGCATTATACTAAGCTGTATGGGGAGAAAGCACATGATAAGATAGGATCCCAGCCTTTACGGAGCTTTCAGTCTAGGAAAGGAAGCACGCCTTCCACACCAAGAAAAATAAATAACGTGGAATGGCTACAGTGGTCCAAAGTGCTGGGGAACTTCATTGCTGAAATGTGATTTTAGAAAAGACATGGAAAGTTGCATGGAAAAGTGACAGCTCTAAGGAGATAGCAACATTGTCTGTCAACAGTGGTTGGTAATACTCTCTACGTTGTCAATTTAACAGAACATGAGCGTTAAACTTCAGACTTTTCCAAGTTGTTTGGAATGTAATAGGCTGTGAGCTCCAGAATTTACTTTTTCCTGGTAACATTCATCCACTGTCTTAAGGCAAGGTGTTGTTATTACTATTTCAATTGAGACAAGAATTCACTAATTATTTTTTCCAAAAGGAATCTTAGCAAAATAGTACTCTGATATAACAGAGTTGCCTCAGCTGGCTGATGTTTTTTCATAAGCTGAGTGAGTTCAGTTTGGCAACGTGGGGTTTCAATAGCACCATGCTGACACTTGCTGATAACGTGTCAGCAGTTAAGTTGAAATTTAAAATTGTGACTCAAATTGCAAAACGACATTTATTTCACTGGATTCAAACTTTGAACCACAATCACTGAGATATCCAAGTTTTTTTTAAAAAAATGATATTGTTGAATTTCTCATCATATACCACAGATATGTTTGAAGAGCCTCTTCCCAGTGAACCCGAATTAGCAGAAGATCCTCTTCACGGTTTATGTAATTAAACTTTGAAATAGAATTTCCTATTACTCAAAATTTTGGCCCACTTTCAAACTTTGGCACAAATTTAATTGAAGAATATCCTGAGTGTTGCAGTATGCTGTTTAAAAATTGGCTACTGGAGCTGGCCTGGTGGCGTAGGCAGCCTAGGGTCCGCAGGTTCGGATTCCGGGTATGGACCTATGAACTACTTATGAAGCCATGCTGTGGCAAGCGTTGCATGTATAAAATAGAGGAAGATGGACACGGATGTTAGCTCAGGGCCAGTCTTCCTCAGCAAAAAGAGGAGGATTGGTGGTGGTTGTTAGCTCAGGGCTAATCTTCCTCACACACACACACACACAAAGGTTACTATTTGTAACTGTTTACCTATATGAGCCAGGATTTTCTCAATACTGTGCAAATAAAATAAAATACAGAAGCAAACTGGATGTTGAGACTAATATAAGCCTGCAATTGTCATTCCTTATCCCAAATTTAAAATTTTTGCATTATATTTGCAAAATAGAGTAGACTCTTGTTTTTACCTGCCCAGCCTCTTTCCTTCTTCTTCTGGTAACAGCACCTTAGTTTTCCTCTGAGACACCATCCGCCTCCACTCTCAGTCCATGGAGACTCTAGGTGGGCACCGGTCCCACCATGACCATTCCGTATGTACCACTGTCCAGAGCATAATGACAGGTCCAGGCATGGGCCCACCGAGGCTTAGTTCTGGGACTGTGTTGAGCTCTGTTAGGAAGGAGATTGCAACTGGTAAAAATGGTTATAAGCCCAGAGCTGCTGGGGACCATGGCAGGGAGGAAGCCCATCTTGAGAATGGAGCAGCCAAATAGCGGGACATGGAGCTGAAAAATGGACAGAAAGCTTTGATCATATTCTTTCAGCCCCTCAAACAACTGATCCTGAATCCTGAAACTACTTCCAGATTTACGTGAGTCAATAAATCTTTTTCCTCTTCCACGTTTTTTTCCCACTGAATCAGTTTGAATTGGGTTTTTGGTCATTTGTACTTGAAAAAGAATCTTGACTAATGTGCAGACGATTATAATTTTTCTCACTGGTTAATTTAAGAATAAGCAAATATGATAAAGCTGAGATTATAAAAGTAAGTTTGCACTAATAAATCATCACTTCTCTTTATTATATACTTTCAAGTTCCATGTAAGAATCACTTGACAGAAGTTCTCTTGAAGTATAAAAATTTAAAAATAAATTTAGAATATAAAAATATAAAATGCTTACAACCCTCTGGCCTACAAAATAAGGTCAAGTGCATGCAGGTCATTACAGACCATTTGTAGTCTGTCCTGACCTACCTTTCCAGCCTCAGGCTTTGCAATCCCTCTGTGCCAGAATTCTAGCACTCTCTCCAGCTGCCTCTGCCCTTCAACTCTTCTAAGTCTTGCTTAGCTTGTACCCTCTGCTCAGAATACCCCCCTTTTCTAGCTGTTGGCTTTTTCCCCTTATTCTTCATGGTGCAACTAAACAGCACCTCCTCAGTAAAGCCTTCCAGTGTCTCCCCATGTAGAGTTAATTGCCCTTCCTTCTGCTTAGCCGTCATCACAGTCTCACCGGTATTATTGCTCAGGGTACAGAACTGCCTTCCTTCTAGTCTCAGTCACATGGGCAGGGCCTACTTCTTATTTGTCTCTGTATGCTTCCTGCTTAGACTGTCTGGCACCTAGCAGATGCTCAAGGCCTATTAGTCAAGTGACGATACAATGCCGGGACTTGGGGTAGCTTTTGCTCTTGTTTAGTGTCTTAGGTGCTACATGCCTTCCTCATCCAGGGTGGAAAGGGAGCTGTATACACTTAGTAGTTGTGCTGTCAGCATTCACAGTCACCAAGCACCATAAATGACCCATGTTCCACTCATTCAAAGAGTCCAGTCCAAGGGTGAACTTTTATTACCTCTATTTATTGACCCAAACATAAACTCCTTGGTTTTAATGGCGCCTTGAGCCAAATATAGAAATGCACAGATCAAAGAGCCTCCAAGGCCATTCAGTATTGTGGATAATATCATTCTTCATCAGTGTGTATTTTGGCTTAGGGGTTTAGTACTTTTTTCCTTGGTAGTTTCTATTTATCACAAGAATGGGAGATGCTTACCCAAGGAGTTTGCAAGTATTTCAAAACATGTTCGGCTATCAGGAGGCTTGCTTCATATCCAGACATACTGGGTGTGTCACCTTCTTAGGGCATCACTCATGCCTCGTGTCACCTGCATCAAGCTGCTTAATTGACTTGCGTGCTTTGGGCCACCTGATCTGGTAGTGACTTCCCGTGTTGCTTTCCTGAATAACAAATGATGGATATTATACTTACAAGTACTAACTACTCCCAATTTAAATTGGACTTGTTGGACAACAATAAATGCTCTTAAACTGGCCTTCTCCTTCTTGGAGTTTCTTGGGGATCAAGCACCCCACCCCATGATCTCCATGTTGAGGAAGAATATTACTGTGGACCCTTTACCCTGTGTCACAGTCAAGCCATCCTCACACTTGGAAGAAAACGCTGGTTTAGCTAGGGCTCATTCTTTTAACTGGTGGGTAATTAGTTGTGATGACCCAGTTCATACTGAATGATTAGAAAACAGCATGTGGAAAAGAGTGACAATACAAATGCTTAGGGTGTTTGGGTTGGTCTAGGGCCAGTCCAGAGGTATCAAGACTAAACTCCTCTCTTAGGGACTGAATTCTGCTGGATTGTCAGTGGTGGTGGGGGTGAGTGGGGGTGGCTGGCAAGAAAAGTGACAAGGTCCTATTCCCTTGGGCATTCCTACTTTGTTGGACGATGCAGGCAAGTTATAGGCTGGAGAATGTGCTGACATGTTAAAAAGAGATGGCCGCTCTGATTTTCCAGTGGTCAATCCCATCTTAAACCATTTTATTTTCAAATTGTTCTTTTCTGTTGATTTGATCATCTGTTCATAGCCCTCTCTGGGTTTACTCAATTGCCCCTTCCTAGCAGTTGGGGCCAGGGAAACCTTATAGGAGTCATAAAATCAAAGAGGGACAATGGTACTTGGAGTGGATGTGTTGCTTTTCGTGATTAAAACCTGAAAAATTCGGAAAAAAAATTTTCCTCCCATTCTCTTTAGATCTTTTTGTGATTGTGAAAGTGTAGAATTACACATATTTTAGAAGGTAGAATAAAATAATTAAGAGCATATGATCATAAGTGACTGGTCTATGATCTCTGGGACCCATTCGGGTGTTGTTAAGGAAACGGCAGGAGCATTGGAGTCTGCTGGACATGGGTTCAAATCCTATCACTGGCTTCTACTAATGTGCATAGAAGGATTACTCTGAGGTTCAGAGAGAGAATATGTATCACAGTACCCGATTCCTAATAGTGTGTCTTGTTGTACGATAGTCTTTAAAAGTAAAACTAATTGAGTATTTTTCTTGAGGCTTTGGTAAATACACACACCATGCAAGAGTAAACCGCTTACTATCCCCAGAGATTCTGCCATTTCTGCAAGAGAAGGCAGTGGTGGGCCGCCCTTTCTTTGCTTGCAGACTTCCTCTTACTGCATTTCGATCTTGAGGTTGGTGCATGTCTTCCTGTATCCTCAAAGGACTTATGGTTTAGTGGACACTGAGAGTAGCATCCACTTGTTCCCGCAGAGATTTGAAACAAGGGGCTTATTGGCCGTCCCACTCAAAAGGCCCTGGACAGGGAGAAGGAGAAAGAGGAAGTCAAGAGATTTGGCAGTTGGAAGGAGATGAGTGCTCTCTGTATCTGCCTGGCAGAGTAAACGCTCCTAAATGCAGAAAACATAATACTGCCTTTGTTTGCTGGCAGGTTGCTGGTATCTTTGGTTTTTAAGTTTTTGCCTGCTTCATAGAAGCAGGCAGAAAGCAAAAGATGCTGGATTCCCTTGAGTCTAGCAATTTGTAGTGCCATGATATTAAAAAATTATTTTAATTTGTTGGAATGCAAATTCGAGTGGAAAATGTGGAATTGTTGCATAAATTTGTGATATTTTTAAGCCTAATAGTCAAAAGCATTATAACTTTGTGAGAAAACCACAAAATGTGAAACGTTTTAATGCTGTTAACCTAGCAGAGTCCTCTGAATCGTGTAATAGGCACTAAAAGTATTGTAGACATTTATCTCTCCCCCTCCACATTTCCAGTAAAAGTGGGGGATGGTGAAGAAAGGCTTTTTTTGGTTCCCCTTTTTAATTAATTAATTAATTTTTTTGAGGAAGATTAGCCCTGAGCTAACTGCTGCCAATTCTCCTCTTTTTGCTGAGGAAAACTGGCCCTGAGCTAACATCCACGCCCATCTTCGTTAACTTTATACGTGGGATGCCTACCACAGCATGGCATGCCAAGCCGTGCCACGTCCGCTCCTGGGATCTGAACTGGCGAACCCCAGGCCGCCGAAGCAGAACGTGTGCACTTGACCGCTGCACCACCCGGCCGGCCCCTTGGTTCCCTTTTATGCCTTAAAAATTTTCAGTGCTACCTTTGTATAATTCATTGTCGTATGGGGGTGAATGCATGCATTCTGCCTCAGTTCGAATGCCGGCTCCACCCCTTATTCACAAGTCCCTTGACCTCTCCGTGATGTGGTTTCTTGTAAAATGGGGTTATCTTGAGGATTAAGTGAGTGAATATGTGAAATCCTTGGCAATAAAGCATTATATAAGTGTAATTCATTCTTCCTCTTTTTATATACGATCAGTTTATCCTCAACAAATTTTTGTGAGGAAGATAAAGCAGGAGTTACTAATGTCCTTCTGGGGAATATAGAGTTCAGAGTGATTTGATTCTGGGATCAAATATTTAGTAAGCTACAAAAATGGTATTCAAATTCAAGCATTCTGGCTTTCCACCATGTCTCCCCTAATTTCAGGAAATTTTATCCTTTTAATCTTCTCCTTAATGCTCAGGGAGTGAATTAAGTACAACTATTGATTGAATAGGCCTTCTTCAAATATGTATTTATTGATTGAATGGAATAACTAAGAAGTAGGTATTCCATAAAGTAACATTTGGTCAACTTTCCTTATATAATATCACAAACATTCAAGCATTTTATAGGAGTATTTTTTTCCACTTAGAGTAACCAAGTGTTTTATTGTTACTTTTGAGGTTAGATTGAATAAAGACAACTGATGCTTGAACCATTATTATGCCAAATTCAACAATTAAGTGTGAACAAGTCCACGTGCACGATGACATAACTCAAAAGCCACATTACAAATGATGCAGTCATTGAACACAGAGCATTTGCACAATCCGAAAGTATGATTAATCTCACAAGAGATCTATTTCCATATCATTTGTCCACTATGTGGCTATCATCACTTTTAATCAAAACTCTGAAGCCTGAATCACCCTGACAGGGCCTGAAAAACAGCAACTATGACAGGGAAGAAAATCTAGGGAGAAATTCCTTCATTTTGTTGATGTGTCTACTTGGAAGCTCCAGGAGCCGGAGAGGAGGAGGAGTTGATTGCGTCTGTGGTGGAAGAGAGAAGTCGGTGAAATCCACAATGACACAAAAGGGCCAAGACGAAGGGCAAGAGCTGCTTAGGGCAAAGAGCTTGTTAGGAATAGATCAGGTTTGTTGTATTTCTTTCAAGTCTTTAGAAAATTTAGAAAGTTGCTTTCACAGAATTTTTTTTTATTGAGAGGAACTTCAGAACTTATTTGCCACAACTTTTTCACTTTTTCTGGTCAAGTAGGCAGTTGAGACCCAGAAGGATCAGCAGTTCCTCCAATGTCACAAAGCAGGTTAAGCATAACCCAGTCGACACTAGGTCTTTTGGCTCTTTTTGTTTCCGCAGGAGCTCATTGCAGAATCCTGTGCCTGATACATTGTTGACACTCTGCAAATATTTGATGAATGAAAGAAAGAATGAATGGCCCTGTCTCTCAAGCCGTTTGTTTGTGGACCATTTTTGCCCCCCAAATTAAGAAAAGGTGAAAGAAATTGTGCTCTGCTTTGTAGTTGGGCACGGAGATTAAGACAGTAAAGTTTTTAGTTCTGGTACAAATGCAGAGACATCAGCAAAATGACCTCCCTTCTTTTTAATTTTTCCATTTGCCAAGGGGGAATCATCTAGCAGAGACGTGTCTGACAAGAGGGCAAGGTTCTGAAGTAGCCGCAAGAAGAAAAATCCCGGGTAATCCAAACTGCCCTTGAAACTCTCTTAGGGAGGTGCCACAAGGGAGCCTGGCATACTGTTTCTCAGCCAGTTTTCCCTCCATCATTGGAGCACTGAGCTGTTTTCTTGTTTGAATACCAGTGAAACAGTTAACTCAGATTTGGGGATCATGTATATGAAAAATGTGTATTTGAAGCAAAAGACTGCACAGTGGGGGCTGGCCCTGTGGCAGAGTGGTTAAGTTCCCGTGCTCCGCTTCAGCGGCTCTGGGTTTCACTGGTTCGGATCCTGGGCACGGACATGGTACCACTCATCAGGCCACATTGAGGTGGCGTCCCACATGCCACAACTAGAAGGACCCATAACTAAAATATACAACTATGTCCTGGGGTGGATTTGGGGAGAAAAAGCAGGAGGAAAAAAAAAAAAGATTGGCAACAGTTGTTAGCTCAGGTGCCAATCTTAAAACAAAGACTGCATGGTGAAAGACTGCCTGGTGAATGGTGTGTGGGCTCGGAGGCAAACCCAGGATGGGGCAGATTCATTGCTCCTGTCTCACGCTCACTCTGGAGCATTTGCTTTTTAAAACTAATATCCACCGCCTACTCCCTGTATATAGTTGAACTTACAAAAGTCAAATGAGTATAAGATTTGACTCCACTGTTCTACCTAGTCCACGGGGAGGACTGAACCAAGTACTAGTTAAGTCTTCTAGAATTCAGATCTATATTATGGGCATTTATTTTATTTGGTGGAGCTTTTTAGATAAAGATGAGTTGGCTAAACTCTAGAATTAGATGAATTCACTGGCAGTGCTATGGATTGTGTTGCTGTGGGGGCTTAAAAAAGAGCACGTTTTGGGGGCTGGCCCCGTGGCCGAGTGGTTAAGTTTGCGCGCTCCGCTGCAGGCGGCCCAGTGTTTCGTTGGTTCGAATCCTGGGCGCGGACATGCCACTGCTCATCAGACCACGCTGAGGCAGCGGCCCACATACCACAACTAGAAGAACCCACAACGAAGAATACACAACTATGTACCAGGGGGCTTTGGGGAGAAAAAGGAAAAAATAAAATCTTAAAAAAAAAAAAAAAAAAGAGCAAGTTTTGGTATGGGTATGCCCAGGAAAAGGAGAGTGAATAATATGACCACTGAGTTTAGAGATATCTGAATGCAAAAGGAGTCAGCCTCTGCTGCCCTTGCCCCCTCTCTCCTCCTCCCTTAAAAAACAAAACAAAAAATTCCTGGTTTACTCAAACTTCCTCTTGAAGACTTTGTTCGGGCATCAAAGCCTTCTGTGACCCCCAATTTCCTCCATAGACTGCTTGTTGCTCTTTCTGCCTCTCTCTCCCTTTTCCTTCCTTTCCCTCCTACCCATCTCTCCTCCCAAATCTCCATTCCCACTCTGGTTTGTGTTGCCTACTCACAGTGGACACACACCGTGGTCTCATGGAGATGTTTGTAAGAATTTATTAAACTCATTACAAATTAATCAACTCCAGTACGCATTACAAAGGAGGCCTTTGGACACAGACACCTAGCTGACTTCCTAGAGCAATACCTGGGGAATTTTTTTTTTGGCTCCAAGCGGATGGTGTTTTAAATTGTTCTATATTTGCTGATCTTGGGGAGATTGTTCAGAACCATCCAGCATGCACAGGAAGCTTGGGCTCTTGGCCCAGTCAGCTCAGAGTCTAAATATTTGGAGGATGAATACTTGGAAGTGCATTTAAACATTTAAAGCATTTTATTTGTTTTTACAGTAAGTCTCATTGTTAGTGCAATATAATTCCGCAGCAAGACTCTATCTGCTGAAGGCCTGAACCTCCCGGACAAGTCCAGGCTGGGCTCCACCTCAGCTCTTGGCTGGTGGTGCGTGGCTATTGGCTAATTCCACAGCCCTGCAGTGGGTTGTTATTACAATCACTTACCTTCAACACCCATGTTCAAAATTCATGCTAAGAGTCTGACCCAACTCTGCACTGAAACCAGGAATGGAACTTAAACACACACACACACACACACACACACACACACACACCCCATTTTCCAAACCAAATGCTACAACGTTTCCTTTCTTTTGCCAGGGCTGGATCTTTATTATTATTGCCAACTTTCAATTCTACCCTGATGATCATCTGTGGTCAATTTTTCTCTCCAGCCCTCCAGGCAACATACCTTTGGGTTGGTATATGCTTGGAGAATACAAACTAATATGAATGCATTTGACTGTGTAAAACATGATTAGGGAAGCAAATTTGTTGTAAAAGCAGCCTATGTGTTTATAGAACTCAGAAGCAGTTACAAGCAGTTGGGGGATTTTCCATGTTTTTAAGACCCACAGATATACTCTAGGACATCAATTAGATGAACTGTTTACCTATCTCAATCAAATTATCAAGATAATTGCCAATATCTACTTTGCTATGCTATAGTCACCAACTCTTGTTGTCTCAATGGAATGGGAGTGAGCATCAGCTTCATTTCTGAAATTTGAAGTAGATTGGGGTGGAGGGGTAGGGTGATATGGGTGTGCACCTGGCCTGGTAATTGCCACAGTAAGGTGTCTTAGACAACATAATAACCCTCTCAATAGAATTGGGGATATGATGGCAACAGGAAAAATTATATTAAACTGGGCTCCATGCCCAGACTATCAGCCTCAAATAAACAAAATGAATGAGAAACATTTCAAGAGGGACTAATTGGTGAATCAGGGACACTGAACAGGCAGAGAAGTGCTTGCTTGAGGAGACAATGCTTTCACCTCCTTGAAAAAGCTTTGTCCAACCTAATTAACATGCCCAATCTAATTAAAAATCTAGCCATAATCCCAGTGGTGGCCCCTCACTCCACCCCTTTCCATTGTCAAGATGCTCAATAGGGCCCCCACAGCTGAAAAATTACTGAACCAGAGTCTATTTGAGCACGCACACATAATTCCCAACCTACTGAGTTGGAGCAAAGTGATTTGTACGGTGGATGGTGGTGTCTCACTCTGCAATGATGTATGACATGGATTAATGCAGAGCGGCCATCTGCTGTGGAGGAGGGCGGTAGACAGAATTTGTTCCACTGTGCAAGATGGCTTCCTAGCGCTGGCCAGCTGGCTTGGGGTGGATGAAGCTGGACAGGGCAAGTGATGCCCTGGCAACCCTCTGGGGAAATAACTCAAGGGCCTCTCCATTATGTACCTGTATTTCTCCCTGTCTTCTTCATGCATATATATACATTATACAGCTGATGAGACACAATATAATTTGGAAAATGTAGAAGGGGGAAGAAGCACATGATCACCATAAGGGTTAAAAGTTGCTGGTCTTGAGCATGAGAGCTAACGTTGAGTTTCCTGGTAGCCTGGGCAAAAAGAGGAAACCTGACAAATCATATAGCTCATGTTATCTGTGAAAAGAAGCAAATTGGTTTTTAGAAGAAATAGTTTTTCTTAACAGTTGTCAAGTCTATTTTTTCACCTTTGACTTGATAGAGAGGAGAAGCTGAATTTCTCAAGGTATATATATAAAAATGTCAAACTGCTAGAGAGCTTGGCCTATTGACTGGGAAAGGACCAGAACATTGATCCCCCAGTGACCAATGAGAAATAGGTAGCACACAGCAGTTCTCTGAGGCTGAATGATTTCACCTGATCTCTTAATACATCCCTTAAACACTGTGTCAAAGAGATATCCACACTCCCATGTTCATTGCAGCATTATTGTTTTTTTAATGTTTTTTCAAATACAAAGAAGTTAACGCAGCAAATTAAAAGCACATCTTGAATGTCTTCATGTTCAAAATGCAATGAAAAGAATGACTTTTCAATAATTCTCTGCATTGTTAGGTAACAATGTCACAAATGTAAACATTTGTTTCTACTGGGGAAGGAAGGCAATCAATAGAAATATCTTTCACTTTGTTCTTCACTGCATACCCACACATACCCACTTGCACACACTCATATTTACCAAACAAATGCCCCCCCAAATAAAAAGAAAACAATAGCAGACTAATCCCTCAAGCTACATCTATACTTTGTATTTAAGCAAACAAACAAAGATCCTGGGAGTAAGTGCAAAATGTAAAGTTAGTTGAAAGAAAAATGATGAACAAACAGCATATGCAAAATATTCCTATTATATAAATATTAAAATATAATGTTCTCTCTTTCTCTAGAACTTTGGAACCGTATTTTTGGCAGCATTATTTACAATAGCCAAGACATGGAAACAACCTAATATCCATCATCAATATATATATATACCACAACTTCTTTATATACATACGTATATATGTATATATGTACACACATACACACACTGAAATATTATTTGGCCATGAGGAAAAAGAAAATCCTGCCATTTGTGACCACATGGGTGGACCTTGAGGACATTATGCTACGTAAAATAAGTCAGATAGAGAAAGACGAATACTGCATGATCTCACTTATATGTGGAACCTAAAAAAAAAAGAAAGGAAAGAAAAAAAACCCCAAACTGATGGAAAAGAGAGCAGATGTGTGGTTACCAGAGGTGGGTGGTGCAGGGTGAGGGAATTGGAGGAAGGTGGTCAAAAGGTACAAACTTCCAGATGTAAGATAAATAAGCACTGGGGATGTAATGTACAGCATCATGACTATAGTTATAAACGCTGGTGTATGGTACATGGGAAAGTTGTTAATGGAGTAAACCTAAGAGTTTTCATCACAAGGAGAAAACTCTTTTTTTCCCCTTTTCTTTGTTTTTTGTATCTATATGAGATGACGGATGTTAACTAAATTTATTGTGGTAATCATTTCACAGTATATATAAGTCAAATCATTATGCTGTACACCTTAAACTTACACAGTGCTATATGTCAATTATATCTCAGTAAAACTGGGAAAAAAAGAGAACTAATAGGACCATGATTTTTACCTTTTTCTCTTTGCATATCTGTATTCTTTAAAATTTCCACAATGAGCACGTATGACGTTGTCATGCAACTGTATTGGTTCTGGGTCTGTTTGACCTTCCATCCATTCCTCACCCTTCCCTCCCTGGCTCTGTTCAGGGGGCCTGATCCCTCCAGGTGGAAATTCTCAGGCTCCTGGTCAGCTGGCTTCCAACTAGGCTTGGTCCGTGGAGGCTCTGGTGGGAGTTTGGAGAGCAGGAGAAAGGGAGAAGTCAGGATGTTTCTCCTTCTCCCTCTGTACTGAGGTGGTATCGCCGGCAGCTGCTGCCTCTCTTCCTTGCTCCAGCTCTCGCCGGAAGCCTGCCATAGTTCCAGCTTCCTCTGGGTAATCCCAGGCTCTGGGTTTGGGTAGCATCACCTCCTCCCTTTGTCCTCCAGCCTAGGAGTGGCTGTGACTTCCTGCTGTGGCTCGTCTCTGGATTGCCTCACAATCCCTTATTTGGCTTGTAAGTTTTTTTCATCTCATTGAATTAAATTTCCTCTGTTTTAAATATTCAGAGTGGTTTCTATCTTCCTGGTTGGGCCCTGGCACCAAGAAACAAAAATGAATGGGGCAAAAGAATTTAGAGGAACATGAGTTGGAGAAGTGACCAAAGAAGCAGCAGGCTCCACAGATAATGGCAGCACATGCAAAGGAATGTCCAGTCTTGGTGTGCACAGCTGGAAAGGACTTCTGGTCACCTAAGGGCCTTTGTAGGCACCTTCACACCCAAGAATAGCAATTTTACTTGGAGATGTCAGCTCTAGTAGTGAAGCATAGCAATATGTAAGATATAGAAAAAAAATAACCCCATAGGATTTAGAGTCCTAAATCATGAACTCAAGTCCTGGATTGTGGTGGATCTTGCGGTTGACTCTGCAACATCCACTCCACCACTCCCACATGGCATAGCAGCCACGGGATTTGGAGGGAACTGATCCAACCCCTAGCTTTTGGGCTGTGGCCTTGATTGACATGGTCATTGGCTCATGCATGGGTATGTACCCCAGGCCTGAGCCAATCAGTACAACACATTCCCCAGGCCAATATGTGATAAGACTGAAGCCTAGGACCTGTGTTTGATGATTGGCGAAAGAAAAGTCGTTTCTCCATCTGGATAATGTGGTGGGTCCTGAAACTGTTTCAGCATTTTGCTACTAAGTGGAAAAAGAGCCTGAGGATAAAGCTAATACAATAAGAAGGGCAAATCCAAGACAATCAAAATTTTAAAAAGCTGAGTTTCTGATCAGACTGTGCCTAAAGCCCACTGTACCACTGGATTTTTTCTGTTACATGAGTTTATACATTTCCTTTACTGTTTAGTACATTTTGATTTGGGTTTTCTGTTACTTACAACCAAGAGCATGCTAGCTGATACGTAGAAATGTTGTGTTATTGGCTGTGTGTCCTTGGGCCAGTCACTTAATCTTTCTGATCCTCAGTTTTCTCATCTATAAAATGGAATTATTAAGGCAATTTACCTTGAGGAATTTTTGTTAACCAAAATGAGGTAATAAATGAGAAAGTGCTTTGTAAATTGTAAGCAGTTATTTGAATCTTCTTGTTATCACACGTACAACTTATCTCAATTGCTAATATAGTTATATATCTCTCCTACATAAAAAGAATTTATTTTATCAAGCATACAGCTCTATCAGACCTACTTCATTGCTGTATTGTGAGTATTCACCAAGAGAAGTCAGCGATAACCATTATTTCACTCTGTACAGCTCTAAATAACTTACTTTTGGAGTCCCAGGTGACATATATAAGGTTGAAAGGGTTTACCGCAAAACTCTCAGGAAAGTGGAAACGAATTGGGTAACCCTTGTGTGACCACTCAGACCTCACTTGTAAATGCGTGGTTTTCATGGCCATCTGGAGCAGCCTGTGAAAGTGGGCGTGTGACATTCCTCTCACTGCGTGAAAGTTCAGGCACATCCAGAAAGGACCAGCTGGTCAGTTCTGCCCTTGCGTTTTCTCGGAGTTGCTGCCTCGAGGTGGTTTGGTAACCTGAGAGAGCGGTTCAGGCAGGAACCTTTAAAAGGATTGTAAAATTAAAAACCCCCAGGGAAACAGCACATACTGTTTAGATTTTTGTAATAGCAAGATATTAAGGGCACTTAATTTATCAAGCCTAATTAGATAAGGTCTCTAACATTTAGGGCAATGAAAATAGGAGTACAAAAGAGGTATGCTTTATCTATGTTTTTCTTCTTATAATTGGCATATCTTAGGACAGGACATGGCCTTGCTAACATGGCAGGGAGGGCAGACCATGACTGGAACTGAGAACTCAACCCTCCCAGGGGGCTGGGGCAAGCCCAGGGGACAGGAGCTGCGAGTCCAGCCTTGCTCTTTCTCCCCAAGCACTGTTGATTCTGCCTCCCAATCAGACTTCCCATCTGCCTCTTCTCTGTCTGCCTTGCCGCTGAGCTGGGTTAGGCCCCATTACATTTCACCTGGGCTAGTCTCTCTGCCCCCAGTCTCAAGCCCCTCCCTTTGCCCCCAACCCACATCTACTCATCCTCCACCCTGCCATAGGAGTCACCTTTTAAAATTACACTATGCTTCCCCTGCCTCCCTCCCTTAAAACTTTTCCCTGGCTCCCTAAAGTTCATCCTATAAAGCCCAGACTCCTTAGCATGGCAGGACATTGTAGGATCTGAGTCCTCTTAACAGCCCGTTCAGCTTCTCTCCCACCACCCTTTCCCACACTCCCCAATTTTCTTCCAAATCAAATCAGAGACCTCAGACATAGCTGTTAAAGGCCAGTGGTTATCACAGTTTTATGGTCATAAAAATTACATGAGCTTCTTTAAAATACAGATTCCTGGGCCACATCCTCACAAGATTATGATCCAGAGGGCGGGTCTGGGAATCTGAAATTTCGTAAGAACTACAGTAAAGTTAGGTGCAGGTGGTCCTCGACTGTCTTTGGAGAAACTCTTTATGATAACATTTAACCCGTTGTAGTCCACTTCTTTCCCTTCCTACCTGCCTCCAGCTAGAACTCCTTGAGGGCAGCTTCTGGTCTTTTCACGTTTGTTTCTCCAGAGCCTAGCACAGTGCTTTGCACACACTGAGGGCTCAACGTGTGTTTGTTAAGTGAATAAATGAATCCCCACAGAGCCAGTATCTTGAGGATACGGCCGGGATAGGAGCAGTTGGAGACCAGGGCACTCAGCACAGGTGTCAGCGGGTCCAGAGAGCAATAGTTCAGGGCCAGGAAATGTTGAAGGTGCAAGGGGGCACTGGAGGAGTTGTCAACAAAATGCTGATCGGTGGGCACAAGGTTGAAGGAGGATCCTGTTCTGTGGCGGTGGAAGGGAGGGGCTTAACAAATGATGCATCAAGGCAGTGACTCCCTCACAAGGATGGAATGGTACTGTTAGCTTAAGAGGAGCCTGGAGAACCTGGGCTATACAAGCTGCATCACACTAGGAAAGGGTGGCTTGGTTCTGAGTCCCAGATGATTGCTCTGAAGAGCAGCACTTGCCGATTTTGTCTGCAAATTAGATTCACCTGGAGCAGTGTTTTTGCAACCACATAAACAAATGGAAGTCAGACTTCCAAGTTCCACCCCAGAGTTACTGAATGAGACTCTGGATACATGTGGTGGGGGTTTCAGAATCTTTATATCAGGGGTTCTTTTTTTCTTTCGGTTAACATTGGTTTATAACATTATGTAAATTTCAGGTGTACATCATATTTCAATTTCTGTGTAGACTACACCATGTTCACCACCCAAAAACTAATTACCATCCATCATCATATACATGTGCCCTGTCATCCCTTTCACACTCCCCCTTCTTCCCTGTATACCAGGAGTTCTGAAATTTTATCATCATGTGTCCATGTATGAGATCCCCCCATCCCATTTATCCTGGTTGTTACCCAGTGGGCCATTTGTATTTAAAGAATCGCCTTTGTTGGCTCAGGGAGAATATTTTCTACTATTATTTTTTTGCTTATCTCTTTACCTCCATCTCTGCTGTCTCTTTGTTATTTCTATTAGATGGAAAGAGGAATTTCTGGGTCTAACTTTTATATCTCCAAATTTGTATTTTAGTCTTTCTGTTTCTTTTTCCTTTAATACAGTGTTGTGGAACAATTTCTCAGCATACTCTGCTAGCTGACTACTGCACTCTGATTCGTCTTTTCTGTTATTCAGCACATCTATTGAGATTTTTATTTTGATGATATTATTCATTTCTAAGATATCCAAATGCTTATCATCACAACAGCCTTTTCTTGCTCAGAGAATGTAATATCATCTCTTAATTCTCTAGAATATTCCATGGACAGTACTTCTTTCAAGGTTTTCTTCTGTTTGTTTTGTTTACTTTGTTTCTTCAGATACTAGTTTTTAGATTTGTTTAGTTTAGTTTTCCTTTCATGATTTTGGTTTCCCTTAAATATTTGGTGATTCTGGATTATGTATTCATCTTTGTATTTGATATTCTTTGTTTCTTCTAGATCAGGGCCAGCAAACTGTGGCCCATGGGCCAAATCTGACTACTGCTTGTTTTGAAAATAAAGTTTTCTTTTTAAAGATTTTATTTTTTCTTTTTCTCCCTAAAGCCCCCTGGTACATAGTTGTATATTTTTAGTTGTGGGTCCTTCTAGTTGTGGTATGTGGGATGCCTCCTCAGCGTGCTTGATGAGCAGTGCCATGTCTGCGCCCAGGATCCAAACCGGTGAAACCCTGGGCCCCTGAAGCAGAGCGTGCGAACTTAACCACCCCGCCCTGGGACTGGCCCCAAAAATAAAGTTTTATTGTAACACAGAGACGCTCATTCATTGACGTATCATCTACGGCTGCTTTTGTGCTGCAATGGTGGTGTTGAGCAGCCCACAAAGCCTAGAATATTGATTAACAGGACCCTGAGAGAAAGTTTGCCAACCTCCTGGATCTAACCATCACTTTACAGAAAATACAGCTCAGAGAGGAACATGGTAAGCAATGACTGGCCTGTTGATACATCAACCAAAGCAGAATATAAGTTATTCTATAAGACAAAAGACTCAGTTTCTTCACAAATGAATGGCATAAAAATGAAAAAGGAAAGAAAAGAAATTCACATGGATTAAAAGATATTTAATAGAAATGTCAGTCAAAATGTATGACTTTTGCTTCTATCTAATTTAAACAGGTCACCCATAGAGCACATTTTTGAAACAGTGGGGGAAAATCGAACATGAACCAATGTTTCTGATTTTTGCTGATCTGAAGCGAGTCACCCTACCACTCAGCGGCATCAAACAACAGCAGTGTTTTAATGTTTGCAGGTTCTGTGCGTCAGGAATTTGGACAGGGCACAATGGAGATGTCTTCTCTGCCCCATGACGTCTGGAGCCTCAGCTGGGAATGTCAACTGGACACCTACATGTGGTCCCTGGTGTGGCTGGATTCTGAGAGGGACCATCTTGAAAGGGAGCTTCTGGAGAGTAAGCCCTGCAAGAGGACCAGGTGGAAGTTGGGAGACCTTCCTGAGCTCACCTTCAGAACCAGGCAGCATCTCTCCTCTCCCCCTGTTGTTCCAGTGAGTGACTAAGGGCAGTCCAGAGTCAGGAGTGGGGCATTTAGACTTCACGCCCAGATGGGGGCGGGACCTTGCAGAAGATGGGAGATGTTGCTGCAGCCATTTTTGGAAACTACCATCTGCCACAACTGGCTATTAGATGATAATAAATTATTGTCATTTGGGCGGGGGGGGGGGGTAATGTTTTCATGGATTATTTTTTTAAATCCTTTGAGTGTTAGAGAGTCACACTAAGTATTTATGAGTGAAATGATAGGATGTTTGGGATTTGCTTTAAAATACTCCAGAAAAGAATGAAAGGTATTGGTGGTGGTGACATAAATGAAACAAGAATGACAGAATGCTGATAGTTGTTGAAGCTGGGCAGTGCATACTAGTTGTTCGTAATATGCTCTTTAATTTGTATATGTTTGAAATGTTCCCATGTGAAAACAAAAAAGAAAAATCTGGTTTTGCCTGTTTATGGATGTTCTTTCTTTCTCCCTCCAGCAGTTGTGGGTGAGTCAGACCGCGGTGCTGAGTGGGGAGCATTGGTCGCTCATCCTCCAGGTTTAGGGGCTCCCTGTTCCTTCAGGGTGTTGCCAGCTCCCTGAGGCATTTCCTGCCTCTTCCACCGAAGTGCTTCACTCCCTGTTCTAGCCTGAGGCAGCCCTGCAGCCTACTTCTTGGCGCAGTTGGTGGAGGGGAGGGACCCACCTGCTTGGCGACCAGGATTGGTTATGGTAACCTCCCCGTGGCTGCCGCACAGCTCTCTTCCACTCACAGTGTCTGTTCCCTCCGTGTTTGGAGCACACCATGGGCCACTTCCGCGTGTGCACCTGTCTCCCCCGAACGATATTTTCGTGTAATTTGCTTTGTCAATTTAATCCTCTGTGCATTCTCTATTTCAAGGATTCCTTGAAAGTTGTGATGTGATGATAGCATGCTTTTTATACCTTTATTATGGATTTGACCTCACCTCCTCCCCCTCAGTCCTCCAAAATAACTGGCTTTCTGTCATTTTTAGAAATGTTGGTTGGAATGGAAAAATATTCATGAGCATTAAGTTGGCTCTTTTGAGTCAATACCCCTGAGCTTTTTCAATGCATTATACCCAAACGGTATATTTACAGTTTTGCATTTTGTGGGTTATTGAAAACCTAAATTAGAACTTAAATATTTTCTGTTTTATTAAAAACTACTTGCAGTAATAATTACTCATGATTACATGTCATACCTTTAATGTATCCTGTAATTTATAATTTCTGAACATTTACATTTAGACCATTTTCAAATTTTCGATATTAAGCATATTGACTGGGATAAATAACTTTATTTCAATATTTAGTCTCAATATTAATTTTATTTTCTTAGAATAGTTTCTAAATCATGGAATTACAGTGAAGGAACATGATCTTTAAAATGACTATTGATATATATTGCCAAATTTATTTTCAAAGAATTTCTGTCCATTTATGGTTTTCTTCCTGCTCCCCAGCAATGTGGGAGAGTATCCATTTCACTTATCATTAATTATTAGAATTGCTTTAATCTTTACTAACTTAATAAGTATTAAATATCTCATTCTCTCATGTTCTCCTATTATTTTTCTAAATAAACTTCAGAATAATTGTACTAAATAAAAAAAGAGAGAGAGAGAGAAGAAAGAAAAAAAAGAAAACTAAAGAATTCCCATTAGGATTTTTATTGGTTTAAAAAAATCCTATGGCGCTTAAAAATTGCATGCATAATACATGAATATACAGTTACTTAAGAAATCAAACATATCAAAAATATACAGAGGGGTTAAAATTTAAATACTCCTTTCATCCCCTTTGCCTCCTCTCTTTCAGTTGCTCTCCCTCTCCAGAGATAAAATTTTTAGTGAGTATCAATCATATCAGGCTTTAAAAAAATCCTTTTGAGTATTATATTTATATGTATAGACATATATAATTTTGGTTGGGTTTGATTTTTTCTTCTTTTTTCTATTCTTGCTTTGGAAATACTATCTCTATTATTCTAATAGTTATTCTTAAAAATGTAGTATACTTCTTTACACATATTGTTCGCTCAGTGTTTAGAGTTAAACCATAGCTGCATCCTTTCTAAATAATAAGATGAAAGTCTTTGTAAGTTTTTGCTTCCCTCTTCTCTCATTTCCTACCAAAATGAAATCATCTGGGGCTTTAATTCCAGATTTTCATTATTTTTTTACATTGTATATCATAGTTATTTAGACTTAATTACTCATCTTTCTACACAAGGTTTTTTTGTGCCCCACCACTTTTTTCTTCCTTATAACAAGTTTTACTTTTCCGAAACATGTTCTCAAGTAATTCTTTCAAGGGACTGAGGATGATAAATTTTCTGAATCCATTCATGTTTAAGAAAGTCTTTATTTTGTCCTCCCGTTTGAGTGCTGTCTGATGAGGTATATAATTTCAGATTAAAAAATTTTTTGTCTGAGAATTCTGAAGATTTGCTCTGTTATCTTCCATCATCCAGTTTTGTCAATAAGGAGGCTATTGCAACCGAATTCCCTATTGTTGTTGTTGTTGTTTAAAATAAGTGACTTTTCTCTCTCTGTAATCTTCTAGGCTTTTATTCTCAGGGTTCAATGCATGACTCTGAGAGTGAGTGCCTCCTTACATCTCCGCCCTTGGCCCAGCCCTGAAGCCAGGCACTGTATATTCTCTAGAAATAAAAGTAAATAAAGTAAAGATGCTCTCTGCCTGCATGGGGATTACATTTAAGGGTTGGGGCCGAGAGAGACAAGACTATAAACAAAGTAATTAATGTGAGAAGAAGGAAAGGAACATGTTGCTATAATAGAGAACAATGGATTGGGTGTGTAGCTCCTTAAGATGAGGTAACATATAATAACATATACAATTGTTTTTAAAAATTGTGATTGATGGGCCTTTTTAATTTGAAGACTGGTGACTATCTTCAGCTCTGGGAATTTTCGTCTTCTGCTTTAAAGATTTCCAGTTTCACTATGATATGCCTTTATTTATTCTGTTCAGGACGTAATTGGTAGTCCTTTTGTGACTGCAACTGAATATTTATTAGGACTTTCCGCTGTACACTCTGTGTCTTATCTTCTCTTTTCTATCTTCAACCTTTTTTTCCTCCATGCCACATTCTGGACATTTTCTTTGTATATATCTTTTGATTCTCTAATTCTTTGCTGCTTTGTCTAATCTGCTGTTAAATGTGTCCTGAGTTAAGAACCTGAGTTCTTAATTTTGGCCATTGTATTTTCAGTCCTATAATTTCTATCTGATCATTTTTCAAATCTGCAGTGTCAGTTTCATAATTTAAAGATCCTTGCCAAAATTTCAAAGCTTGTCTTTTGTCTCTTTGAACATAGTAAGCATAGTTGTATCACAGTCTGTGCTGTATCTATTAGAATCTGGAGTATCTCTGGGTCTATTTCTGTTGTCTGTTGTTTCTGCTGGTTCTTGCTCATGGTGTTTTGTCTTTTTCATGTGCCTAGTTATTCTTGATTGTTTCCTAAACATTTTCTTTTAAAAACTTGGAGAAGTAATTTGAGGCGTGAGATGATGTTATCTTTATCATGAGACAAGTTATGTTTGTTTCTACATCACATGAATGCATTAGCAATCTGGACTCACCTTAATCCAAATATGCATTGACTGAAATTTTTTAGCCCTCTTGATGATGTAAAACTAGGCTGTGGCCTGTGTGGGGGCTGATTTACTTCCAGTTACCTTTACACCCAGGGTGTAGTCTTTCAGGGTCCTGACTCAAATTAGGAGTGGAGGATATATTTTATCAGAGAACTGGGCTGACCCCGTTCTTTAATTTTTTTACTCTTCATCCCTGGGAGGCTGTCGGTAGCAAACTCACCCTCTTGGCCTTTTCTCCCAGATTGGCAAATGTGCCCTCCACAAAAGTGTGAGTGCCAGGCTCGCTTCTCTGAATTCATGTCTTCTCCCAGATCTTGGTCCTTAAAGTAGAAGTTTCTCTCTCTGGTAAACTGAAACAAGCATTTTTGCCAAAAAAAGAATAAAACCTATGAAACTTCTCTGTGAAATGAGAACTCCCTCCACACCTTAAGCAAAGCTTCTCAAACCTGGCCGATTAACAGAGTCACTTAAGGAGCTTTTAAAATGGCCCAACCCTGGGAAATGTGTACCTTGGGAGGTGAAGACTTTCTCAGGATTTGTGACCATGAATGGTCTTAAGGTAATTTCCAGAACCCCAATGTCCATAGGTACTTTTTTCTAGGAAACCACCTGTACTTAGGTATCCCCACTCACAGAGCCTTTTTCCTATTAACAGCTATCTGGGCGGACACTGAAGCCAAATCTAACCCAATCAGAGTACACAGCTCTCCTGGCTTTAGTGGTTTCAGTCTGTCCACATAACTGAATCAGGGACCATCAGTGTCCTGCCTGGGATTTTTTTTTCCAAGGGCGATCAGATAAGATTTGTATCTTCCACTGTGGTTGCTGAGGTTGGGGGATGTGAGTCTGGCTTTGCTGGTGGCCATCTTGCCTTCTCTCTAGAAAGCCTGTCTAAGAGATGAAGAAAGGAAGAGAGAGAAACAGATCTCTGACAATATGATGAAGCTTCTGAATCTTGTATGGGAGACCAGTGGCATCCCTGGACTTCATAGTTAAGTGAGCCAATACATCCTATATTTTCTGCTTTGGTTAGTTTAAATTGGGTTTGTATCACTGGCAAACAATGAATTCTCTGTCTCTCCATTCTAGAGAGACTGGTGGGACTAGGCTGGTTGCCAAGACAAGAACTCAAGCCCAGGGGAAGAAAGTAAATTCTTAGCTGTGATACATGGGACATTTGGTCTGGTAGAACCAGAAGCACAGTTTTGGACTGGGAGCCCAGAAAATGCAGTCAGCCCACAGACCAACCATCTCTGTCCTGCACTCATAGAAGACATCACTAATCGATCACAGAAGTCTTTCCTATGGAGTCAGGACAAGCTGTTGCAACCTTGCTCTTCTTAACATAGAGCTCCAGGCAACCACTATAGTTGATTTGAACTTGTGTGTATTTCCCATCCTCGATTTAATGCCTGAAGACTAAGATGCTTTTGTCTAGGAACTGGGGTTGAGCTTGAAGGTTAACACAATTTTATTTGGGATTTCTTCCTTGTGGATACATTCAGAGTATTGCTTAGTCAGTTTATTATTATTAAAAATACTATGAATAATGGTAAATTATTGAGCTTTCTTTTTATATATTTTAAATATTCTACATGTAACTGTAAATTTTGTTCCTGAATCCGTATCTTTCCACTGGTATCTTTGTTTCTCTTCGTTGTTCCAGAGTAATGATTTTTTCAGTTGGTTCTGAGTGTTGTCAAGTGCTGCTATTTTTGGAGTTGTCTCTCAGTCGTTTACACAGAAAATCCAGGAGATCTTGAAGCTGACACAATGGTGTATTACTTGGCAGTTACAGATTTTCCTCTTGCAGTGGTACAATGCTTCCTTTTGCTAACCACCTTAATTTTCCTGCCCTTATCAATCTGAAAATCAATTATAATAGTCTATTATGTGGATTTCCATCTAACCTTTTGTGTTTGAGTCTAACCATTTCCCCGTAACCAAGCAAGCAGCTGTCCTCCTCAAGTGATTCAAGCGCGATTGCTAAGAGAATTTGCAACAAAGAGTTCCACAGGCTTTAGCTATCAGTCAGGACAGACAAATATCACTTAAACCTCTGCCTATTTCTAACTCTTCTTAAAATCCATTAAATATTACAAAAGCAAAGTCAACTATGTTATTGTTGTAGAAATAGTAGCTGTTTTGTCTCAGGATTTTAACTGACCCATAGATTAAATTTAAGATGTCTTAGGACAAATATAAAAATCACCCAATGCTTTTTAAAATGATGGTATATCAGAAAGATCACCATGAAATGTCCAATGATAGGGTTGAAAGTGCCTTCACTTTAGCCAATGATAGTAGTTACTGTTACCCACCATCATCCACCTCAGTTCTAGTAGCTAACATTTGTTTAGCATTTACTTGTGCCAGACATTGTACCAGTGCTTTACCTGCATTATTACATTTAATCCTAGCATAAGAAAGATATACTTTTATTCTTCCTGTTTTACAAATGAAGTACCTGAGATGTGGAGAGATTGGGTAACTCTCCCAGTATTATAACTATTAATTAATTAATGTACTGCCTGCATTCAGACCTAGATTTGTGTGAGTCTGGAGCCTGTTTAGGTGAAAAATGACTATAAAGACCTGCCTATATATTCATTAGGATCAGATACAAGTAACAGAAGAAATAAAAAGATGGCAGTTTAGTTTATCCATTTCCCTTGTTTTTAAGGGATTTGGGGAGAGTCAGTCCAGAACTGGTATGGTATTCCATGTTGTTAGAGACTCACGCTTCAATTATCTCATTGCTCTTCCAATGTGTGTCTTCTATTCCTGAAGTCACCTAATAGCTCAGTATAGCTGCTGGAGCACCAGTCATCACATCTGCATCCTAGGAAGTAGGAATTCACACTCTAGTTCTATTTCATGCCTTTGGTTTGAAGTTAGTCACAAGGTCACACCTAGCTTCAAGGAAAGCTAGGAAATGTAGTCTTCCTTCCGGGCAGCTGTGTGCCCAGCTAAAACTCAGGAAGAGTGGAGAATAAATGTGGGGAGTGGTTCAAATAACACTGTGCTGCTGTCATATTTTCAGGTGCTTTTCCCATAATTTGGATGAATGTCAGATTTTTATATTTTTTCACCCAGTAATATTTGTATCAGTTTTAAAAAATCAACTCAGAAAAATGCCATTAAAATGTTCCTTATATTTTACATTCAGACATTTCACAAGACAAATTAGAGCCCCAAATCTAATATGACATAAAGCAAAAGCTTGACATTATCATTTGTCTACTACATAGTGGCCGGTCCTGCCCTTAACACAACATGAGAAGGGGAGTCTGCTACCAAGGAATATTCTCTCGGGCATGCTTCTATACTCTCTTGGCAATATTTTCCTGCTTAACCATCAACTAGAAGTCACAAGAGAACAAGTTTTCTAGCTGCTGACTCTCTCCTTTATACTGTGACAAAATCTGAGCTGGAAGGTGAGCTGTGAACTTTCATTCATTCGATAAAAAATTCCAGCTATTGTGCTGGGTGTTTCATTAGTAATACTAACAATAGTATAAGTCTATGTTCTTGTTTATTTGCCAAAGGTTTTACGTGCCTAGCATCTGCTTTGATCTTCATCACTGGAAATATAAATGTACATAATCACCAAGATCAAACTTTTTCTTTGTTCAAAAGAAGTATTTATTAAGCTCTCTATTCTGGGCACTGGTTAGCCATGCAGAGAGGAGACCCAGTAAATAACACCTCTCACTACCTGAGTTCAGAGCCAATTCAGAGACAAAATAAAGGGGTAGGGTAGATGAAGATGAAATTGTCATCTTTATTACTGATAAAGGCCCTGTTAGGACGTGCCTTAGGTGTGCGGCAGTGGTGACCTTCCTAATAGCGGACCCTCAAGTTCGGCAGGCTTCACACCCAGTCTCAAGCGATGCTAATGACCACAGACAGCCAACATGGGGCCCTCCCGATAAAACCTGTGGGACCAGGGCACTAGCCGATAGACTGACTGAGACAGACTTGCTCTACCTCCTGGAGGAAGGCCGAGGTTATACCAAGGAGTGCGCCTCCCCACGGAGTGAGCAATAACTTTCCCCCACAGCTGTTTCTGGCCCCCAGAGATCGACCTGGAAACACAGAGGAAGCTCCCCTTCATCACAGAGGAACTGTTTCCTGCCTGTCCAGCTTTTCCCTTCACCATCCTCCAGCTCCCCTGACGGACGCAGAGGCTTGCTAGGGGCTGAAGTCCCCTCTTGTGCCTTCAGGTGCATCAGCTGTGTCTGTCGGTCGGCCGACCAATCCCCTTCTACCATCCTTCTCCCTGACCACCTTTCAATGAGAGGTGGCCATGACTTTTTGGTTTTGGATGCTGAGATGTAGGTAGAAGTTCCTGGGGAGGATGCTATTCCCAATCTAAAAGGCAGAGCCTTTCCAACAGAGGAAGTTTTTTTGGCCCTTCATTCTTCTTCCATCTTCCTGCCTGGAATGCGCAGATGGGGTCCAGAGGAGGAGCAGCCATCTTGCAATGAATAGGCAACTCATACAAGGATGAGAAATGGTCCCCTGCTGAGAACATGGAGCAGAGCTGGAAAACGCTTGGATCCCTGATGACATTGACGCGTGCCTTTATGGGATGTGGACCAGTTATCTCAAAGATCCCTAAATGATGTGTGATCCTTGCTGTGTGCTATGGGCTGAATGTTTGTGTCCCCCCCAGATTTGTATGTTGAGACCTAATCTCCAAGATGATGGTATCAGGTGGTGGGCCTTTGGGAGGTGAGTGGGTCATGAGGGCAGAGCGCTCATGCATGGGATTAGTGCCCATGAGAGGCTCTAGAAAAGCTCCCTAGCCCCTTCTGCCATATGAAGACATAGCAAGAAGACAACCTTCCACACACTGAGAAACTTGCTTTCTCCAGACTTTGAATCTTGGACTTCCCAACCTCCAGAACTGCGAGAAATAAACTTCTGTTGTTTATAAGCCACTCGGTGTATAGTATGTCGTTATAGTAGCCCAAATGGACTAAGACACTATGCATTAGAACCTCGGAACACTGAATTTTGGTTATCAGGAGCTATCCTTCATTTTTAAAATATTCTTTTGGAAACAAGTATTTGACTTGACACGTTCTGGCATGGAAGGCAAATTAATGCTTTTGGAGTTCAATATTCTTTAACTTTCTTGTTTGAAGCATGTATTAATATAGTTTAAAAGTTAAGTGGGCCTGAAGGATGAGTAGGCTGGAAGACTGAGAACAATTTGAAGAACTGACCTCTACATCTAGCACTTCATATTCCTAATGTTCAAGCTAGAAGGGAGCTCAGGGAGCTTCCAGCCCAGAGAGTCTCAGGTCGCTTTACCATGGACCTTGGACTTCCCTGGCGGTGCTTCCAGGCTGCCTTGGGGGATGTAAGAAAGAAAGCTGAGCAGATGGGCTCAATCCCTGACCCTGGTTTAGCCAGAATGCCTCCACTTTTCTCTGGGCTCTCCACTGGGATTCCTTGTAAAATTAATTCAGGAGAAAAAGGCAGGGAAAGTTTATGTCATCAAATTAAGTTCAAAATTACTTGTGTAGTCAAAATTAAGTTTAAAAACCACTTATGTTTTCCTACATTCTTATTTTATAAATAAGGAAGCTGACACTCAGCAAAGTTCAAAAGACTTGATCAAGTGGCTGACTACAACTGAGTTTCCCAGTACCCTCCCTTCCTGTTCCTATATATTGTTATTCCTAAATTAATGCTCAATTTCCACAGATTATGCAAGAGGAAATTTTCTCCAAATGTTCATCTCTGTGAGATTGGATTTCTTTGGAACAGCTCCACATCCAGGAAGCTCACAATAGGAAAGCCACAGGACTATAAACCCCAGTCATAGAGAAAAAGGACTTAATAAAACTGAAAATTTCAGAGGTATATGGAATTCAGGTTTGGTTTGATCAGGGCTCTCATTCTGTAAGCCCTGTTCTCTTCCATGGGCTAACTCAGTCTGGTTCCCCACATGATAGTTGCCTGAGGGGACAAGCATGAGAATGCTGAAATTGTGAAATAATCCTGACCTTTGCTCTGACTGGCCCATCTACTGCAGCAAGCTGTCCTTGTTTCTAAGGACAACTGCCTTGTGTTCTTGGTGTCTGTCTAATGATCTCTTTATCATGCCTATGCTTATTCATGGTTTTATAAAAGTCTCTCTTTAACTGAATTATCTTACATGATCTAGTGATAAATTTCCTTATTTTCTCCATCCCTCTGGTAAGGCTTTACCAGGGGTGTTTTCTTCCTAGTGCCTCATGATTTAGAGTTCTATATTATGCCGGCTTCATTTTTGACATTGTCCAACCTGAAAATCTGGATGGAATTGCTTAAGATTTGTAGCATTTGCCATCAAAGTGATCTGGAGAGTGGTCTGCTCATCTTTTCTAGTTGATGCGGTTATATTCCCTCTGTAGCATTTCTTGAGTATGCTCTCTGTCAAGATGACCATGGAATGGGAGGCTCGGGCCTGGGGGTATAGGGCAAGCACCATAGTGGGTCGAGGTGGCTCAGGGAAACTAATGTCACCAGACCTCTCGGGCTTCAAACACTGCATTGGAAGACCCTCTACTGCAGAGAATTGGGACTGGGGCCAGGGGATATGTCCCAGACTCTGAACTTTTGAAATATCCCTGTGCTTTCTATTTTGTCTGGATTAGCAGCAAATCCTTTAAATCAAAATGACCTGTGTCTTTGTTCCTAACAACAATAAAAAAGGATAAAGCTGGCTTGGGGGAAAGGAGCCCTAAAGCAGGAGTAGAGGGTGATGGGGAGTCAGGGAGAAAGGGATGAGGGGGCCCCACGAGAGGCTTAAGAACGGAAGGCCTGGATTCTTGACAGAGTTCTTGCTCCCAAGGGTATATAATGGGAGGATAAGGGAGACAGCTGGCGGCCCTTTGGGGATTTTGAGGACTATCTCAGTCAAAATACTACCTGGTTGTAATTTCATTTGCAGAAGGTTAAACTAAACAAATAAATCAAAGGAAGAAAAATGCCGCATGAGCAACAATTTTTATAGCGATGTATGTGTAACTGTACATAATGCTATATTTGCTGCAATAGCAGAAACAAAAAGCCTTTTGAAGGTTCGAGGACAGAGAAACGGTAAAATAAACCAAGATATCGATACAATAATATGCATCCATTGTAAGAAACGTGTATGATGACTCTTTAGAATTATGCTAGCCAATACTGGAGTCACTAGCCACAAGTGGCTATTTAAATTTGCATTTGAATTACTTAAAACTAAACAAGATAAATTCAGTTCCTCAGTTGTTCAAGTGCTCAAGAGCCACATGTGGCTAGTGGCTACCGTCAAAATGCAGGTATTGAACGTTTTCATTATCGCAGCACTGCCCCAGAAAACTGGAAAAATGTTTACACGTGATCATTCAAATGAAACTCAAGCAGCTTGAGAAGCGTGTGTACCGATTACACGAGGTAAAAATCATGTACATGCATGGATAAAGATGAGTCAAGACAAGGAAGCATTCAAATTATTTCCACCTGGGAAATAAAGGCACCAGGTGGGTTTAAACATTACCTTTTAGAGTGGCCTGGAGTTCAAATGCTAATACGTGAAATTTTTGAAAACCTTCTTTGGGAAGCCAATTGTACCTGCTGCCCCTGGGCTAGACACAGAGAAGCCATGGAGGTGGCATCAAGAGATGGGAGAGTAAGGTTCTTATGCTGGCTTTGCAGCTATAATAGCTCTCTGATGTCATGGAAGTCACTGCGGCTCTCCCGGTTCTTCCGTCAGATGATCTCCAAGATCTCCTCCAGCTTAAAGAAATGATTCTCTTAGTCTTCCAGTGGAGGGCAGGTGTTCAAGGGGGCTGTTATGCTGGTTCCCGGGAGGCTGCAGGAATGGGGAGACAGAGGCAAGTGACCAGGTAATGGGGGAGTTCAGCAGAGTCTGGCGATCACTGGGGATCCCAGGGACCAACGAGGAGGGGTAGAAAGGATTCCTGAGGATGGAGAAGCTGGTCAGTGACAAGATGGGGGATTGTATTCCAGAGACTAAAGAGCTATAAGAAAAATGGCATCTGTGTTTATTACATGTTAGAGATGACTTTGTATAGGACCTAAGCGAAGCTGCAAACACAGCTGAGAAAATCCCAGTTCTGTCTGGTTTCTCAGAAACTCCGCCCCTGTTTTTCCGCTGGCTCTCTGGTTATAAGTGGTTCACCAAACATCCTCCCATTGGCTGGTGAATAGCACTCAGAGGTGGGCAGTTCTTCCATGCGTTCGACTCCTTCTCTGATGTCAGATCATAAATCATACTTCTTGAAAATCACTTATTCTTGAACATTTCCTCTCTGAATTGATTTTACAGTTATAGCATTTTGTCTAAATCATTCACATTTCATTTTAAAGTTTGAAGATATGAAGCTTTTCATTCCATTTCCTCCTTATATTTTTTTTAAATAAACATCACACGGAGAAATGCTTCTACTAAATAATTGATATTATCATCCACCTTTATGATTCTGGAGGCATTATAACTAAACATTCCCATGCCTTTGGTATGTATCATATAAATTATGGTGTGCTTTCCTGTTTATACTTTTATTGTACATTTAAACAGAGAAAACTATGTGAATCTGTACTTATGAACCCCTCTAATAGTGCAAAAAAATGTGCATGGTTGCTGTGTATGTGTGTGCGTGATCTACACACTCATTGAGTAATGAGCCACTTACTATATGTCGTGTCCTGTGGGAGATCAAAGTTGAAAAACACATAGTTCTGTCTGTGAAGAAGCTTGTAATCAAATGAACATATGCTTTGATAATTTCTGGACAGCCCCCGAATTAGAAAAATATTAGGTCCCAAAAGTATGTTGTAAAGCCAATGGCTCAGAACCTAAAAGGCATTTTTCCTTATAAAAATTATATGTTTAATAGTTTTCAGATTCAGTCTTCCCCAGGTGACTACATGCATAATATACCTGAGCATAAATATATTTAGTGTAATTTAATTCAATTTACCAATACATTTATGGCTTTCTAAGGAACTAGAATACAAAGATGAGTGAGATATATTTCTTGCTCTCAAGCAGCTCATAGTCTGGTAGAGAAGGCAAATTAGTCAACACATAACTGCCAACAATGGGTGGCTTCATGGAGAGCATGATTGCCAACTTACCAAGTACATGGGCACTGTTGCTAAGGGACAAACCCGGAGGCCTGGAACACATTTTCCACTGACGGAGCTCTGGTGGTAGAAGAGGAAGGATCTGCCTCTCTTACTCTTCCGATCTGCTGATCAGGCTATGGAGAAGCATCGGTTTCAAGGTAGTAAGACCGTGGCCCAGAGCAAAGGCGGAATGACTTGTCAGACCAGGACTTCCTGCCAATGCAACTCTGCAGGCTAACTTCCTGTTTTCCCTTGCTCTTCGTCAGGAACCAGGAAGGACAGCCTGCTTTTCTTCCACTGACAACACCATTGATTTCTTTCCTTTCCTGACCCATTGTGCAGCTAAGAGGAACCCATTAGGAGCTTCTGACTGCTGTTGGGATAAAATCCAACCACCCGTTAGGGCTGGTCCTCATTAATGTCTCCATCTTCTCCTCAGCCACACCCCGTGTTTTCTTTGCTACAGCCATGCGATACTCGTTGTTCCTCAAGCATGCCACATTCTCCAGTCCTTTCCTCCAGTTTCTCGTATATACTCTTCCTTTGGCCTAAAGTCCTTTCCCTTCTACTCTTGGCCAGGCTGAAGCCCTGTTGTTCACCCATCCTCAGCTCACATGTCATTTCCCTAGGGAGTTCTTCATTGACCTGAGATGAGGGAGCTCCGAGATGACCTGGGACATCGCTTATCTTGGTCCTCATCAGACTTCATGTGATTATTCCCTTCACTCCTTTCTCCAGAGGGAGGGCACAGACCACACCTTTCAGGTTCACCATTGTATTCCAGGGCCTGGCCCAGAATTTGGTGGTTGCAGGGTGGGCTTCATGGGCATGCAACCTGTGCAGTTGCACAAGGCCTTACGATCAGAAAAGTGGGTTTAATGCTTTGCTTGCACCATCTTGAAAATTTTTAATAATTTTTGACAAGGGGCCCTACATTTTCATTTTGCAGTGGGCCTCACAAATTATGAAGCTGATCCTATAGGGATGAATAAATGAATTAGTGAATATGTGTTATCCTTAAAATATATTGAACAAAGGAAATTAAGCCTTCTGAAACCCTAATTCTGAACAAGAAAAAATATATCTATTTGCTATTTTTATATATTCTTTGTTCATGTGAAGAAAGAGAAGCAGTACCTGAAATGCACCGTCTGTTCTGTGACATGTATTTTCATTTAAAGTTACTTTTTATTCAACCACAACATTTATGAATTAAAAAAAAATCAAGTCCGGAATGATTTACTTTGTCTTGTACCTGATTCATTATAATTGGAAAGATGGGTATAACTTCTTAAAAAGGAAAGAAAAAGGAGGAAAAATTCTGCAAAGAGTAAATGCCACCTAGACTTCTACCTTTTGAGGGCTCATGAACGTCAGCAGAGACGTCTGTTTGGGTTGTAAAAGCAATATTAGAAAAGGATGAATCTCAAAGGAAAAAAGATGCAGGGTGTGGATATTCCATTCAAAAACTCAAGACCACCATTCAAGAGAGACTATGTCTGGGCTTCAAGCTTTTAAAGCCTGCAAAGGACCTCCTGGTAAGCTTTGTGAGGGCAACAGGAGAGCTCTAGTTCTTTTATTAAGGGCCTCTCGGAACCAGCAGGACCCAGTGGCTGTCTTTACTATCTTTGATCAACTGTGGAGAATGTAGATTCCAACAGAGTGGGGCCTGGAGTTTCTCTACCATTTTGAGAAGCTGATTTCTTCTCACTCCCATGGGTCCAGAGGACTACCTCCAGGTCCAGCTATGCAGATCACTTGCTGTGTGACCTTGGTGATTTCCTGTCTCCAGATCTCAGCTTCCTTGTGTAAAGTTGGAGATAGATGAAGGCTTCACGTCACCTCCACCTGGGTTCCAGTACCCTGAGTCTCCGTCCCCAGGAGTCTGGAACTCACATCCTGATCTCATCCTCTGGGTTCATCCTCACCAGATCCCCATTTGCCACTTCCTGAACCTTCCTTTCTTGCACATGCTGTTGTCTTGTCCCCATGTCCTAATGAATACTCTCCCCTTGCTCTCCACACTTCCTTGATTTGCCTGCCTCATGCCTACTCCTCCTTCAAGGAGGTAAGTGCCACCCTGCCCAACGCTGTCTCGAGTTTCACCCTCCACTCCGCATTCAGCACAGTCCTGCCCGGGGACTCTGTGCATTCTCCCAGCCCTCTGCTTTCTTCAGTTCTAGCTCTTGTCATGCTGCATCATCATCGTCTACTTCCTTGTTTGTTTCCCTCAGGAGTCCCAGAATTCTTTGGGGGCCTGGACTTTGCCTCTTCAATATCTAGCACAGTCACTGGGACATAGTAGGTGTTCAATTAATGTTTGTGGAATAAATGAACAAATGAAGGAATGAATGAATACCTCATTATCATCCAATAGAAAGCAGTATTTCGCTTAACTGGGCCTCCTGGAAACACAGTGCCTTAATGAGAGAGAGTCAAGTGATAGCAGTTTGGACTGGTGGGAAAAAGGGGTCCCTGTGCCACTCAGCTGACCCTTCTGCTTGGCCTAGGCCCAGTTGGCTCAGCCTATAGTGTAAGTGTGGAGAGTAGCAACAGGAGGCATCAGGAAGCTCCTTGGGTTTTATTGACCTCGCCCACATTTGCCAGACATCCTTACCGTGTCTTAATGGGACTGGAAGTAGGAAATAGGAGAGGGACACAGTTCTCCCCACACATTGTAGATCCTGCCAGGTTTGCACAATTCCTCCTTCAGAGATACCCAAGAGTGTATGTCAGAGACACCATCCCTAGGCTTAGCTATGGGAGTGATGTAGCTGATAGAAGTCGTGTATTCAACATTCATGTAGCAGGTACTATGCTGGTGCTGGCGCAGATTCATAGAAAACCACACATGATATGTGGCTTCAAGAAGCTAAGAGTCTATTGCCGGAGCCAAGCAGTGAACAGAACGTTATAGTGCATTGACAATTAGGTAATCTTTTTTAACCTATTCAGGATGTGAACAGCTAAATAAGCCCAAATCTCTGCTTTTATGGAAATGGAAATGTCAAGCTGATATTAGAAATTTTTTAATTGATCAAGTCCTTTTATTTACATGATCTTTAGCCCTCACAGAAACCTTATGAATTAAGTATAATTGTCCTCTTTTTAGATAAGAAAACTGAGGCTTAGAGAAGTTAGGTAATTTGCTAGAAGTCACCTAATTTTCAGGAGTATCTTGGCATCAGTACCATTCAGACCGTTCTCCTAACTCTACTCCTGGATATTCCATTGTCCAGAAGCCCTGGTACTCAGGAAGCAGAGTCTAGGGCTCACTAAGGTCCCGAAGTGCCTTTGAAATGATCAAGAAGATGATCAGACTCAACATATTTAAGTTGTGTGTTTTTCATTCTTTGAAAATTAGACATCCATGGAGGGCATGTGAAATAGTAGGAGCAGTTCTGGGCATGAGGAAGGGAAACTACAGCCTGGGGTGGAGGGGTTGGTTGGGAGGGAGGTGAGACAAGATCTGGGGCTCCTCTGGGTATAGGGAGTGACTTGGGGTGCTACTCTGGCAGCAGAAGCTGGGCTGGGGAAGGAGGCCAAGTGGCCCAAGGCGTAGTCATCAAAGGACAGTGCATACTCAGGCCAAGTCCAGACCAGCATTGGCACCAATTGGCATCAGCTGAGGTAATCCAACACTTGGGAGTCAGACAGGATATTAGACCATGGCCTAGAGCATTGCAGTCGATGTGACCAAGGCCAACACCGAATCTGAACACAGGCCTGCCTGACTCTCCTCCCCCCAGATTGGTGGACAGTAGTACTCCAAGGGGCTCCATGGCACCCAGGGTGCACAACATCCAATTCTGTTTGACGTTACGTCTGAATTATTAAGTCTCACCCTCCACGGTGTATCTGAGGCTACTAACCTTTTGCCCTAGCTAGAAACTGAGGCATGTCTGGGCCTGCCAGTGGATGGAGCCAATAGGAGATCTCGTCCAGGCTAGGCAGAAGCCAGGGAAAGGAGGAAGGGCCTGGTAGTAAATGTGATACCTTGCAATTAAGTGGAAGAGTAAAGAACTCAGAATACCGCATTCCTCAACCATTCTGAAATGAGTTTACTGTAATTCCAGATAAAAACAAAACTGTCAGAGCTGATACTTAGAGCCTCGAGGCAAGGCTGGTCTATTTTTTTCTACAGTTTCAATATAATTCAGCACTTTCACTTTGCAAAGCTAGACCTGACCTTTATGTGGTCTGCAGAATGCTGACTCAACATCAGGGTAACCAATGGTGCAATCATGACATGAAACAAGACTGGTGGTTGTCAGGGTTTTTAAATCTCCTTACTCGGGCTATCCCACGATCTCTGAAAACTCCATCTTTATCAGACATTAGAGCCCTTGTGAAACAGAGGCCTGGATATGCATACATTCATCTGAAACCTTTTTTAAAAGGATTTTTTCCTAGTTTGTAAGAGATAGAGTGCTGACTTAGCTTAGGTCTTTCCTTCTTTCTGACAGTACTACAAATGGCCACTGAAGGGCTGACATAAAAGGAAAGGGGAAGGAAGAGGGGAGAAAAGAGGAAGGGCCATGGGGGACGACGGAGGGCCCGCCAGGAAGGCCCGCTTTTACTTCCTTGGAAATATTTCGTTCACTTCCAAAACCCTAACTCAAAGTGTTCCTGGAAAAGAGAAAGGCTTGGGCTCTCGCACATGTCTGTTTGTATGATTCTTATCTGCCTTGATTTTATGGTTCCTCTGGAATCAAACTGTGAATTTAATTATTCCCCATGTGAAAAACATAGACAAAAGTTCCACTCTCTTCTCCAAAACACAATGCACCACCCGCCTCCTTACCCCCACCACACTTCAAAGCACCAAATTGACGTCGTTGACATACTTATCGTAAATCAAATCTGCTGTGCACACCAGTAAATAGTGCCGGTAAGCCAGGTGTAACTGAATCAGATTGTTCAGCCTTGACTTCCAATGGTGAGAACAAGTATGTGCTGACAGATGGGAAAAATGACGAGGCATGGGTGTCCCGCACCTACCCTTTCAGAAGACATGGAACATTGCTGGAGTGTGGGACAAGGACAACCTGGAATCCCTGATGATCCAGTGCTCTTGAGAAGCAGACTAAGGAGAAGCCAGATGGGGTCACGTTTTAGAATTTCATGTGGCCCCCGGGTGTTCCTGGTGAGTTCTCTGCAAGAATAAACGTGCACTCTGGTACAGATAAAAGGGAAGATCCGGGAAATGACCTGTGATCTGGCCGATGGGACCCAAGCCCTGGCTGAAGCCTCAAGCAACAGCCCCTGAGCCAAGTCTTCTAAGTTGTTCCTGACGCTCATACCGCACCTTCTGTCCTTGTTCTAGAAACACGATTCTTGTCTTCGTCCTTATTTCATCCCTTGTGTCACGTTATATCCCACCTACAGACCGCTGATAGCCTTCCTTAATGTTGCCCACAGCTGCTGCATTGATTTCTTCTAGTTTTGCCTCCTCCCTGTTCCTCCTTTCTGTGCTGTCCTCCCTTCCTCCCTCACACTTCCCATGCCCAGCCTTGGACCTCCCTCCAGCTGAGTCTCTTTAGGGGCAAGTACAGGTCTGTCACTGCCAGATCCCCTCAATCATTACCCCTTCCCAAAAGGTTCATTCCATTTTCTCCATGAGGAAACTCTTCAACTCCTTAAACGGCATTTTCCATAGCATGCTTCATGATACGATCTGTGAAAATAGAGCTCTAAAGTCGAATCATGTGCTCTCCCTCTCTTTCAGATTCTTAATTTGTATTAACTTATCACAGACATGTTGTTAGTAGAGAAACCAATTTTGCTCTGTAAATCTGACTGTAGAGTTGTTTTTGCCATTGTTGCTCGTGTCGGGCCTGGGATTCCACAGGGCCCACTTTGGGAAACATTGCCCTTACCGCCGAGAGGTGGTACAGTACAGTCAGTCTCTGAGTGCCCTCATGTGGAACCGCGCTGCCTCTTCCTAGACATGTGACCTCGGGTGAGCTACTTAATCTCATCTTCATCTGTAAAATCAGGCTGATCATAATATATTGCTTTATCAGGACAAAATGAGATCATTGGAGCAAGATGCTTAGAATAGTAGCTGGGATATTTTGCCTACTCAGTAAATGACATTTGTTATGATTATTTTTTTATGCTTTTTTGGGCTACCTCTAGTTCTGTAGTCTACAATATTTTCAAGATACTCTTTCTTGGCAATAACTAACACCCAGGACTACCACCCTGTGCAAACATTTTAGATAATTTCCTGATAATTTATGATCTTACACTATAAGGGGCTTTACCATAAAGCCCCTTTGCCATATTTTTGCTCACTTCTGCAATCTTAGGTTTTCCTGCACTGTATTTAGTCACTTAAATAGTGCTTCAATTAAAACAAAATCTCCATGTTGGACAAAATATCAGCTTGTATCTCTCCCACAAAACATTGAAAGTGATTCAGAACAAAACAGTCTCTAGAGGTTCAAATAGTGTCCTTTCTTTTGGGAGAAAGAATGACTTCTTTTTTGTGCCTATGCCAAAGTCTGAGATAAAAATTAAATTAAATTATTCCTTATTTATTTCCTTTTTCTTATGTTATCTTCAACTGTCTGATGACTCTGTCCACTCTGAGTGCAGCATCTTTTCTCCACCCGGAGGTTCTTGCTCAAAGGAGTGAAAACACACCTTTAGAAAAACAAACAAACAAACAAATAACCAAGAAGCCCCCCAAACTCCCAAAACAAATTTAAAAATTTGCTTTATTCTCAGTTACAAATTAACACCTCAATATATTCTTTTACAGATAAGGCTGAAGTTCTCATTGACTATCAACTCGATCTCAGGACTCTTATCAATTTGCGGGTACACACATTTGTGCACACACACATGCATGCACACACATGCTGTCTTGTTTGCTTTTACATAAATTGAATACCATTTTATTTTTCAGTCTATGGCCTTTGATTAAAAAACATCTTTCATATTAATTTAATTGATTCACGTGTTATCCCTTATCACTTACAGCTATAACTTCACGCAGTAAAAACATACTCCAAGTACGAATAATTAATACCATTAATATCTGTGGCAACTTTTTCTTATTAGATTACTTAGGTCAGTGGTTCTCAAACTTTTCTACATAAAAGACTCACTTGGGAAGATTTGAAAAATCTCAATGCTCAGGCTCCACCTGGGGCCAATGAAATCAGAATCTCTGGGAGGTGGGCCCAGGCATCAGTAGTTTCAAAAGATGACCATGTAATTCCAATGTGCAGCCAAGTCTGAGAACCAGAGGTTTAGGGGGTGTCTGGATCCCGTCTCCTGAATCCTGATTCCAAAAGACTTCTCATTCAAGTCCGTGTTTAGGTTCTGAATTTGTCACTCATCCAGGCTCCCAGGAACACAATTGGTCTGCCTGGGCAGATCAGGAGAACCTGCTCTTCACTCATGGCCTCCACCAAAAAGAAAAGCTGAGAAATAGCTTTATATTGTCATTTCATCTCTGAAAATTGGGAAATATTGTAAGAGGTTCCTTTTGAGCTATCAATAAAACTTTATAACATAATTGAGGATACCTATGGAGGTTTTTTCCCCTTTTAAAATTTACATGTCAGAAGAGATTTATTTTCCAGAGCTCTGGGATAAGTCCAGCATTTAGATGGTCCTTTGGCGACAATACCAAGGATTACAAATAGCACTAATGTATGGAATCACAGATGCCAAGATTGTATAGGAAATAAACAGGTAATGATTATTAAGGGATTGTGGAAAGCAGAATAGTGAGGAGCAAAAGCAAGGACTTAAATTTAGACAAACCCATGTTCAAATATTGGCACCATCACTTCCTCTGTGACATTGGTCAAATTACTCTATCTTTTTGAGGTTGTTATCTCATCCATAAAATAAGCATAATAATGTCTACCCTATATATTTGTTTTGATGATTGTTAAAAATTTTGTCAAAATACCTAACGGTTATTGGCACATAGAGGCATTCAACAGATGCTATCTGTTATTTCCATTTCAAAGACTGAAAATTGTCCATTATTTAGTTGATAGGTGGCCTAAACAGAATTTGAACATTGATTCCCTACTACCCCGACATTTACATTCCACAATTTTAAGAGAGGTGAAATGATCCACAGGGACAGGAAATAGATTCCTTTTAAGGGGGAATTTTAACAGCAGAAGTGGCTAGGCAGACTTGAAATATTTAAGTATTACCAGTCCTCACTTTGCCTCGTTCTAATATGCACAAATTTCAGTTTCCCACAGTTCAGTTAAATAGCACCAGAGCTCAACAACACAGTTTAAATTTCAGTTACATGATATATTAACTGTGAGCAATTGTATAAATACAATAAATTGCAAGCTTTGCTGCTAGCTCTTCAGTCCACAAATCCCTACGTAAATAAGATGTGCAATATGATCATGAATAATCACATCACTTCTTTCAAAGTCTGTTGGTGATTGGTCACTGGACATCTGTTATTAAGTTCATACACAGACAGCAAGGCCTGTAGTTGTGTTGCTTCCTTGTCTCTCAGTGATAAACCCATATGAGATTTTACAAAAATGGATGATCAGAAGAAAGGATTGGCCTACAAAAATGAAAGTGAAGCAAGGAAACCAAAAGGAATAATGTTGGAAGTGAATTTGAGTTGAATATAAGTAGAAAAAATAGTTGAATGTGAGAGGTTCTGGATATGCAGCCAGAGAAACTTAGTGAAGTTGCACTTACTGACATAAACGTGGAAAGTGGTTGTAATGAAAACGATGAATGAAGATGTCTGAGAGGAAGTGATACAGGCAAAAAACTTCACGCTAAAGGAATTCTTGGATATTTCTTTACAACATTGAAAGTGCAAAGGAGGAAATGTTGGAAGCTGATCCAAACTTAGAAACAGGTAAGACAATTTGCTAAGGTGTGGGAAAAATTGCCTGCTCCATATTGTAAGTTATATGATGAGAAGACAAGCACTGTTCACACTCCTCTTGATCAGTTTTTGACAAAGAACTAAAACACTGATTCTTAATATTTCTAATGTTTCAAGTTACCATCTACTAAACAAATAATAGTTTTACTATTTTTTCCCTATCCATTTATAGTTTTTGATAAGAGTTTTTAATATTTTGACAAAACATTTTAAATATCACAAAACCAACGTAATTTTCCCATTGATTGTTAACATTGCTTAGTGCAGTTTCCGTTTGCACGGTCATTTTTCTGGTCCCATGCTGCCATGCAAAGCCTGCACTTCCAAGATGTATGAAAGAGCACTTGTAGTTGAGTAAGTGAGATTAAATGTGATCAACAGGAAACTTGGCTCCTCCCTCCGCTACTTCTGGGGAAAGCAAATAAGAACACCTGTGCCCCTCCAAAAGCCACATGTGAGAGGAAGCCTATTTGGAAAAAACTCTAAAGGGAAAATTACTTAGATTCTTTCTGAGGCTTAATCCTTTCCTAAGAATTTCTTTAAAATCTGTGCTGTGAACTATCACATCTGCTTCTGCAGAACCATTAGCTTCTAGAGTTGCAGGCAGGATTTGGTGAGAGTACACACAAAGAGCACTTGCCTGGTGCCTGATATGTAATATGTGTTCAATAAATTATCACTATTATTATCACGAATCTTGTTTGACTCTAGGGTGACCAACTGTTCCAGTTTGCCCAGGACTGAGGAGTTTCCTGGGATGCAGGATTTTCAGTACTAACACTGGGACACCCCCAGGCAAACCAAGATGGTCGTCGCCCTATTTGACTCTCTAGCTCAGGATGAGACAAAATACTGAAGCTATTGCAAGCCATTATCTTGGGGTTTAGGAAGTAAATAGAAGAGAGAAAATTCCCCATGCATAGTTTCTAGATTAGAACTTTAGGGATAGAAAAGATGTTGTGGCCCATGCTTCAACACTGCACAGCATGGTCTACAATCTGTGCCTTGTAGACTCTGTTATTAAAGATTATAAGGGAAGAAAATAAATGACATATTCAATTGATAAATATCATGCGCCAATCATTCTTCCAGAGGCTGAGGGAAACAGTAAATAAATAAGACTCATTTCCTACCCTATAGAAGCTTACTTTCTAGAAGAGGAGACCAGAAGTTATATATACCATGAATTACCAAGAAACCACTCTTTACAGAGAGCTGAAACTGTGCCAGATGATTTAGACAGGTGATCTCATTTAGTCCTCATGATAACCCAACAATGTATTATTATTCCATTTTACAAACAAGGAAACTGAGGTTCAGAGAGGTTGAGTTCTGCAAAGTCACAAAGCTATTGGGTGTTATAACTGATCTCAGGACCCAGGTCTCTAGTGGCTGAGAGCTTGGGCTCCGGAGTTGGCAAATCTGTTTGAATCCTGATTTCTACTGGTTTGCTATGTTACAAATGCCTGTGAGCTGCTGTTTCCTCCTCTACAAAATAGGACTAATAATACTATCTATCCACTTTTGAGAGTTGTGAAGATTAAATGAGAAATCCACTTAGCTTGATGCATAGTAAATGCTCAACAAGTATTTATCATCATTACCATCACAACAAAGCCTGTGTATTTCCCCCACAGCAGGTGTCCTCTTCCATTTCTAGGCAAATCCTTAGGAGAAGGAGGAATCAATGAAATGCTTCAAGAGCTCAGAGGTGAGGAAGATGGTTTCAATCTGTGACGGTCAATTAAGACCTCTTGCAATATTGGAACTTGATCATGAATGGACAGACATTCAACAGGTGGAGATTGCAGCAAGGAGAATATTCCAGGCAGAGGGAAGGATTTTGGCTGAGGCAAAGAAGCAGGAAAGCACGATGAGGTTAGGGAATAGCAAGTGCTGATGGTTAGAGTGTAGGTTTCTTGTAAGGAGACAAGTGGAGTGAAATCCTCGCAACTCAGGTGGTGTTTCCAGGAAGCAGGACCTTTCCTTTACAAGCTGTTCTCATTCTCTTCTCAATTCTGGGCTCTCCAATGTGCTTAGATCAAGAATTGATCCACCTGTGCTTGTTCCTTCTAGGGGCTGCTCCCCCTGACCCCGCAAATTGCTGTCTTCATCCCTCTTATGCAGTGTGCGGGAAACAGGGTTTGTGTTCTAACTCTTCCAGGGTGTTCTCACATAAGTCCCCAAACCCATGCTGACAGGCTGGGATTGGGGTTGGGGCAGAGGCTGAAAGAGTGTCACAACAGATTAGACTGTCTGGAGAAAGATGGGGAAGACAGCACTTGTTTGCAAAGATGGACACGTTTCAGGTTTTCTGGCTTTTTCTAAAGGATTAACAAATCAAAACAAAACAAAACAAAACAGCCTGTGGCATGTATTGGAGGCGTGTATTTCTCAGAAGGTCTGTTTCTGAAAGGATGGTCCTGAGTGGTGATAGGAGATTTAGAAGGATGAGCTTTCATTTCTAGAAAGGGGATTACACAGGGGAAATCTCTGGAAAGGATAGAAGAAAAGCAACAAATGCAGTGTTATGACCTGGAGAATAATAAGTGCCTTTTCCAGTAACATAGGCCAAAAGAAGTTGCTCTGCTTGGAGGGTGTTGTGGGCTGAATTGTGTCCCCTCAAAATTCATATGTTAAAAATGTGACAATATTTGGAGATAGGGTCTTTAAAGAGGGGATTAAAGTTAAATGAAGTCATGTGGGTGGCCCCTGATTCAATCTGTTATCCTGATAAGAAGAGATTAGGATACAGACACACACATAGGAAAGCCCGTGTACAGACGAAGGGAGAAGACAGCCAACTACAAGCCAAGGAGAGAAGAAACCAGCCCTGAAGACACCTTGATCTCACACTTCTACCCTCCAGAATCTTAAGGAAATAAATTTCTGTTGTTTAAGCCACGCAGTCTGGGGCATGTTTCGGCAGCCCTAGCAAACTAACACAGAGGGCCAGCGAATATTGTCAGCGCGGCTTCCGATAGCATTCCGTATATTTCATTTGTCGATTATTTTTCATTTGTATGTAATGAAAAAAGAGACCACATACTTCATGGATTTATCTATTTTTTAGGATTCTGTCAATGACAAAAATGAAGAAAGTGAACTTCCTCCCCCAAGATGGATCCCAGTGACCCGTGTAGGCTGTGTGTGGCTCCCCCGGGGGCAGCCCTGGAGCAGGGCTCAGTGTTCCATCCTCTTCTGCAGCATAAGCCAACCATCTAGGTTTAACTGAGGATTGTAAAGGGAGATGGCAGAGGGGGGCTCGATCATACATCGAACAGTAAACAACTTAATCAGTAACCTTTCAGATTTCTGTCCCTTTGAAGCCTCCTCACCTGGCTCTTCCTTTCAGCCCCTTCTTCAAGTAGCTTCCTGATTGCCACTTTCTTGACTCTGTTGAGCTTTGTCAATCGTAGGGCTGCCAACCCACAGCTCCCAGATGCTCAGCCTCCACTGGCTTGCCAAAGCCTTGACCCAACGAAAGTAGGTCTTTCCTAGGAGCTTAATCTGCTGCTAAGGAAACTATGGTCCTTTTCTCTGTGTTTACATCTTCTAGTGGGCAAATTTTGCCACCTTTGCCTAATCTACCAGACTTTTCTCTGTAAGAAGTGTGGGAAGAGAAAATAAGACACAGCTTTGGCTTGATGTAGAGGGGTTCCTGCCTGGCCAGGCTGGGGTGGGGAGGTACTCAGACAGGAAGGACACTGACCCTTCCTGAATCTGAACAACTGGGCTGAGTAAGGGAGCAGGATCCCAAGAGGAGTCCACCTGGGAGAAGGAGAGGCGAGCTTCTCAGTGAATCTGAGGAGGCAAGAGCAATCTAAAGACCCTGAGGAGGGAATGAGCTGGCATACCAAAGGGCAGGGGGAAGGCCAGGGAGTAAGGTGCTGCAGGGAGGGAAGGGACACATCAGAAGTAGGTGGGGACAGTCGTCGGGGGGGCCTCACTCCAAGTGTCAGAATCTCAGCAGATTGAGGCGTACCTCATCACCCCCAGTCCCTAAACCCACATAGGTGCCTCTGAACCATAGTGTTCAGTCTTGTGCCCCAAAAGTAGCCTTTCCATCACCTGTCACTTCCTCCTCCCAAATTAACTTCACTGTCAGGGGGAATCTGGGAGCCTCCCTGTTCCCTGATGAAGTCTCACTTTTTTTTGCTATTTGCTATTAACACTTCCTTAGGCCTGACTTTCAAAATTGTGTTTACACAGCCTAGGAGCTGCAAAGTCTTTCGAGTCTGACACAGAGGTGTCTTTAGCCTTTCTCTTGATATGTGGCCAGAAACTTGCCATATAGATCCCAGCAACTTCCCACACCACTGGATGCCTGTTTGAGGGCCAGCAGGCATTCTACCGCAGAGAGATTTTGTGGCTTTGAGGCCTCATATAATTCCTAATACTAGAACCTCACAAACTTTCCGGTAATTTGTTGCTTTTCCACCCCTGGGGTTGGCCGGGTCTATGGCATTTCTGCTCCATGGTCAATTCACAACTCAAGGTCTCCTCTGCAGTCCTTGGCCTCGTATTCTCCCCAGGCGTCTATAGCTTTGGGCAGTGCTTGCTGGAAAGTCAGCCCCACTAAAGGACTCCAGGCTCCAGGTAACCCTGCAGCAGCAGGCGAGGCTGGGGCTAAGGAGTGGAATTCATCTCTGCAGTAGATCTCCTTTCACCTTCCAGGACAGAATCCAATTTCTCAAGGTCTTAGGTGTCTCCATCAAGGCTAGCTTAAACACCATCCTGCAGCCTGGATTTTGTGAGGGAGTTTCTTGGAGAAAGTGCACCTAACATCATGCACACTGGCACTTCTCATACACTGACACTTGTGGATGACCTTCAAAAGTCATGTCAAAGCCAGGGTCATTTCACAGCTCCCCTCTGCCAGTGTGGTACATTTGAAGACCTTTGTCATGGTGCCAGTCCAGCCTCCTCTCTCTCTGGCCATCAGGTTGAGGGTGCCCACCTAGCTCTCTTCTCAGAGGACAGTTCAATCTGAGCTGAATCTGACTCCACTGCCTTAAAGATCGTGGGTGGGACTCAGAACCATAGCCCAAGTATGGTTGACCTCTGACAGGAAGCCCTGGTTTCACCCCAAGCCAACCACAAATTTTGTCAATATGTTCTCATCCCTCCAAAATGAAATGTAGAATAATTTATTAAGCTTGGAGTAATGTAGACTTACTGAGAATTTGATGAGGAGAAGGAGAAAAGGACTTACATTGTACACCATGTAGCAAACAACAAAACTCTTGTTGACCACTTAGTTTTCCACACCTCCAGCCAATTAATTGCCTCATCGGCCATCAGCTGCTTGGTCTTCCACCCCCAACTTCCCAAACTCCTCTCTGAACCTTTTTTTCACATGTATATTCTGCACTTGTTTGATGTAGTTCCACAATGTCGATGAGATCAAATTGGTGGGTAGTGCTGTTCATATCTTCTATAGTCTTGGTAGAGTCATTTTCAAGTTGTCTTTTGCTCCCTCTACCCACACTGTTTGTTTCTTCTGAGTTCCTTTTCCATTTGTTTGTTTGGTTGGTTTTTGGTCTCTGTCTTTTGCGTTAGTTTTCCTCAAGTTTCTGATGATCCTTGATTGTCCATCAATAGGTAAGAGCAAGACGCTAAAAAGCTGATCAAAGCTCTGTGTTTCTGCACAGAATTTGTTGATTTGTGGGCTATACCAAAAGGTGACTAGGTGGGAGGGGGACTCATAAATGCCTGTAGTTCTAAGTGTTTATTATTGAAAGTTCTATTTCTCTGGAGTAGAAATATCTGGGGTCAAAAGTGGGCAGGCGTATGGGTCTCACTGTTCAGTGTGTACTTAACCCCCTTGACTTCAACAGGCAACGCCCACCTCGCCCTCCTCTGTCCTCCACGGAATCTTCCAGCTTGATTTCTCTGGAGAATAAGCCCAGTGGGGGAAGGGAACTGCTTCACTCTTCTGGGTGAAGGTAGGAATCTGAGTATTTAACTACTTTTCATTAAGGTTTTGAACCAGTCCTGGTATTTCCAGCTCTGCCCAACACTGCATGATTGTGAACTGAGGCTTCTAGTTCCTGAGTCTTTCCAGGGTGCTATGATGTGAATGGGCTTTCTTTTTGGGCACCATCCCCTGACCCCAAGACAATTAGCTTTCAGTTTTCTTCATCTTTTTTTTTATTAGATGTCTAGAAAAAAATATTCATCAGTGGATGATTGAGAGAGGGGAGAAAAATAGGCTTTGTAAGGTTTGCAAAGGAATTGGTGTTTTAACTGGGTCCTGGAGAATCAGTTGGATTTCGACTGTTGTAAGATTGGCTGGAGTATTAGAATGTAAGGAAGAAAATTCTAGATCAAAGAAACCACATTAGCAAATGAGTAAAAAAGTGATTTAGGTTAAATGGTTTCTTTTTATCATTATTATTTTATTGAGGTCACATTGGTTTATAACATTGTGTAAATTTCAGGTGTACATTATTAGATTTCAGTTTCTGTGTAGACTGCATTGTATTCACCACCAAAAGTCTAGTTTCCATCCATCACCAGACATCTGTGCCTTTTTACCCCTTTCACCCTCCCCCTGTCCCCTTCCTCCCTGGCAACCTCCAGTCTGTTCCCTGTATCTATGTGTTTATCTTCCACATGTGAGTGAAATCCTATGGTGTTGAATGGTTTCTTTACTCTAAGGTAGTCACCAACTTTACGGTCTGCTTTCCATCTGCAAAAATTTGGACATCTCTGACCCACTGTTGTCTTGTTTCCTATACTTTGTTTTTTTTCTATTTTTGATCTTTTTAAAGATCTTTTTGTCTTGACTGTCAATTGAAGGGGGCTTGGAGATGGAGCAGTAATAAATGCATTTGTGTAATCTAGTGTTTCTCAACTTCAGCACTGTTGACATTTGGGTTCAGACAATTCCTTGTTGGAGGGAAGGAGCTGCCCTCTGTGTTGTAGGATGTTTAGCAGCATCCCCTGCCTCTACCTACTAGATGCCAGTAGCTCCGACCCTCAGTTGTGACAACCAAAAATGTCTCCAGACATTGCCAAATGTCCTTTGTAAGGGACTGGGGAGAATGGGGAGGGAGAGCTTGTTGAGTTGAGAACCATTGGTTTAATACATCATCTTTTATTGGATGTCTAGAAAAATAGACTCATCAGTGGTTGATGGGGAGAAGGAAGAAAAAGGGGCTTTGGAAGGCTTACAAAGGATTGGCATTTTGACTAGGCTTGAAGAATCAGTTGAATTTTGACTGGTGGAAGATTGGCTAGAGTGTTAGAAAGTAAGGAAGGAAATTCTAGGTCAAAGAAACCACATGAATAAATGGGAGCAGTGATTTAGGTTCACTGGTTTTCTATAATCTTAGTGCAGGCACCCGTGGTGAGGGAAAGGCTACAAAGGAGGCAGATTATGAAGGCCTTGATGGTGAAAATATGGAGCCCGGAACATATCCTGCATTGACGTGATCACATCTGTGATTTTTAACAATAACTCTAACTTTAGAAAGTGAGACGAGTTCTGGAAGATTAGTTAGGTGTCTACTGCAATAGTCAGGGATGATGAGGCCTGTGGGGCCATGGGAATTGGAGATAGAATCTTCAGGTGTCTTCATTTCCATGATAATTAAAGGAACCGAAGGGAAGCCAGAGGATGACCAGTGGTTAATGAAATCTCCAACACATATATTTAAATACTAAAAGAAAAACTGTCTTCATTTAAGGAAAGTACCTCACCAGTGGGAATTTCAGAGGGTAGATGCCCTTACAACCACACCCATGAAACAACAGCCTGCTATATTGATGTATTGTCCACCCAGGGTCCAATTATAGTAATTGCCTATAACATGTGGCATTGATGCTTGAGGTTAAAAAGGGAACTAATACTTCCTAATGAAGACCGTTTGAATTTGCATTTGCAGTCAAGGTGGTCTACAGAAGAGCTGAAAGGCTTTCAGAGGGAACATCGCTGCTGTCACCCTTCACACCTCAGTTCCTAATCTTAGTAAGAGAAACTGGAACTACCCTTTTATCTCAGGTCTGCTTGGAAGATCAACCCAGTTTGGCTTTTTGACAGCTGTAGTTTCTTCTTTTTTTTTGAGGTAATTGTAGAAACTATCTCTGAATCATTTTGTTTTACAAGTAACAAATTCTTTACAAGCAGAGAGTGAGAAAGAGAAAGATAGAAATTGTTTAGAGATCTTGGAATTTGGAGGGTTAAAAAGGAAATATTTATCGATGTGGACTTCCTAGAGGCCAAATTGCAAATGAATGACTGAGACAACGGTTGTCCCTCCAGGGGGCAGGTGAGGTTGTCCCACCACAACACTCCAACTTTCCCCTTCCCCACTTTCAAGTTCTTCTCATTACCCCATCCTCCTCATTAGTGAAATGATGGGGAAGTTTTGTGTAAAGTAAATACTTCCTGATTTGAGTAAAATGAGAAAAAAAGTACAGAAAGGAGATATGGTTTTGAGAGCAAAGGGAAATTGACTAAGTGTGAAATCTTTGTTAGCTGTATGAACTTGGGAGTCTCCATGTTGAACTTTCTTAGAAACACAGGTGCCCAGATCCTCATACCTAGCAACGGAGTGAGGAGTCAGGCCTGATGTAAGTGTCTCCATGAGACACCTTTATCTTAGATTTGATTTTCAGACCTGGCTTCCCACTGGAAGCTGTCACACAATTGACTGCTATGGGGTTAGTTAGAAAGTTGTTCTGGCAATAGAGAAAATGCCAATGAAGTTTGAAGATTCTAGAGGCATAAATAATGTTAGCAGTGACTTGCTGCTTAAGAGGATAAACTATTAGCTAGTGGAGGATGTGTGTTCCTTTAATTTCATATTACCTCCTTTGAATTAAAAGGGATGAGACCAATACATTTTAACAAGCGATTCTCAATCCACACCTGTGCTCCTTCCATACAAAGTACCCAAGGCAATTGTAAGAAAAACAGGTAATTTTCTACAACTTCCTAGTCCTAGTCTGCAAAGTTCATCTTTTCTTTCAATTCACAGAAGTTTTTATTTTGGTGCCCTATGACATATTAGCGGTACAATGCCCTGCTGGTTGCAGGTGGGTGGAAACATGACAGTGTACATCCGAAAATTACCCAGTGCAAATTTTTGGTCAGCATGATAAAGGATTATGTCTATTGACGTGTCTGTTTGCAGTAAAAGTTTGCTTGTCGAAAAGGGTGCCGTTTTCTGAAAGCTATTAATAAAAGAGGAAACCTTACACAAATTGGACCTGGGAAGAATAGAACAAATGTAGGTAAACTTTGTCACAAATGCTATTTTAATGATCTTCCAGTTGTTCAGAAGGAGGACAGTTATTGGTTAAATAAATAAACTGTAGGATGAAAACCCAAATATCTACAGACTCAGTCTATGATTTGCTAATCATTGCTAGACTTTTGCTGGGTCAAGGGCCATGCCTTTGATAGACACATTGAGAGGACTATTGTTGCCAGATGGTCAATTTCTCCTTTTGTTCTTTTAAAATTCTCTAAATGCTAATTACCTGCTAAAATCAGTAAAGCTCTTGAACTATTTTCTTGTTCTTATGATATAGCGGGGTGCCTGTTGGGGTAGATCTGGACCTCTTGCAACCTGGAAAACTGCCATTTGGAAGACTGAAAGCACTGTGTACCTGCTGATGGAGCCTGATCTCTCTCTTCGGTGCCGATTGGTTTGGAGAGAGGGTACTTTGTGGGGTTATTTGACAGGCCCAGATACCAACGATAACGATAGCTAGCATTTATGTAGTACTCTCTACGTGCCAGGCACCCTTCTAAATGCCTTACATACATTAATTTATTTAATCCTCAAATGGCCCTTTGAAGTGATATCCCCATATTACAAATGAGGAGACTGGGGCACAGGGATATTAAATACAATGACTGCCAGTATATGGTAGAACCAGAGTTCAAAGCCAGGCTGTCTGATGCCAAAATCTATGTTCTTAATATCACGCTTCCTCTTGAGATAATGACGTCAGGGCAGAATCTGGAACTCCCTCGGTTTAAGCAAGATGGTGATTCAGACCACTTTGGGAGCATTAGAGACTAGAGGGGTTGAGGGATTCTGAGTTACATATGTTTTTATTGTCTGAAATCTGAAATATGCTATTTTTAAGCTGTGATCACAGGGGTGATGATGATCAATGTAGGAAAAGGATACAATTCATTATTTAATTCATCCAATTAGTCAACAATATTTATTCTCTTGTCCTCTCTGCATCAGATAGCCACACAGAACCAGAAGACACGGTGGCATTCCTCTGAAGGCACAAGCATCTCTGACCTTCCGGTCTGGAGACTGTGGCTTCCTGGGACCTTCTCAGGGAGTACGGGCAGCTCTAGGACGGCCTTCTTTCTCTCTCTCTGCTGGGACTTGTGTTCTAGAGAGCGTTCTCAGGAGTTCCCGGCATGGCCACCAGCACAGTGAGTGGTGGTCCCTGGTAGAAGTGGGAGGGGCAGAGGGAACACACAAAGCTGAGGGGACCCTTCCCATGGGAGTGACTCCGGAAGCACTTACGATAAAACCTCCACTTCCTCGGTACGGGTCTCAGTTCCCTACCTACAGCTCTGATGGGTTTAGGGGGCTCATCTTTGTTTGGCAACAGTACCTGACGTGATGAAGGGCTGTTTCCTCTTTATTTATTCCACATAGGGTAAATTTTTATATGTTTTACTACAGAAATATTAATGTGTTTGATTATGTGGGCTCCACCAAATCCCACCAAGTGTGAAAATATATGATGTGCACCTAGATTACTGTGCTGGATGCCTTTTGTTTGCCCAGATCTGCTCTCCATCCTTCTTCATCTTGCTCTGGACCTGGGAGGCCGGCTGTGTGGATACTTCAGTAGGCACCTTTTGCCCTCCAGCTTCGGGTTGGGATTAGCCAATGGGAGGCATCCGTTGAGATCAGAGGATGGGGAGAAAGAGAGATGGGTGTATTTATTCCCCTGGCTGCCTTGCTTCTGGGCCATGAGATGGCAGTGGCTCAGTTCTTCTATGAAAAGCCACAGCTCTTGTCTGACAGCCTCTCCTAGGGCTATAGTTACAGCCCTGTCTGGGTTTCTTTAACCACTACCTTCCCCTATCCTTTCAGGCCTATGAATTACTAATGTGCTGGGATATTTAAAATATAAGATACAATTATAGGACATAAGGCATCATCTCAAAACTATCTAGGTCATTGAGAATGGTGGAATAAGAAGAATTATGGCTTGGAATGTGGAGATGGTACTTTATTGTGTTTGGAAGAAAAAGGGAAGGAAGGAAGGGAGAGCCAATTAAGTTCAGAGAATGATCATTTGTCGAGCACCTATTATGAGCTAGGTTCATTCACATGTTTCATCTTGCTTAATTCAACCAACAGCCCTGTGAGATCTGTTGCTCTTCTTATTAGAGATTAGGAGCTTTATGTTTAGCAGCTAGTAACCACTGCTAGTCAACCACAGCTAGTAACTCTTGACTGCATACCTCAAGAAGAGATAAAAATTGGTGCTTCTGTCCTCGGTGCCTCCTAGGACAGGACGCCCCTCCCTGACACTGCTGGGCTAAGAGAAAAGGATACAGGAAAAGGGAGGCCAGGATGTCACAGACAATGATGGGTTCCAGATATCAGATCCTTTCCTATTTTCACAGAGGGTGAGCCAGCAGGAAGGGACCAAGACTAAGGGAGAAATCACCTCTGGGAGGGATGAAAAGGTATAGAAAGTGGGTAAGCACTGAGAGCTAACCTCAAGTACACCTATGGCAAGTTTTCTGTAGGCTCACCTGCTTACTTTCAACTGTATTAGAAAAATAAGAGGCAAGGTCTTCAGGTCGTTTTGTTTAATAAAAACCATGAACATGAACAGCTCAGAGAGACCCTTGGACCTATTGACCCATAGGAATGCCATGAAACTTTATTTTATAGACGCTTCACACTGAGAGGGTCCTTTAATTGAGACATCATTATCCTTTAGACTCACGTGTCAAAGGGCGGTCTTCTGTTTTGAAGAAGGGATTACAAATACTTCTCCCATTAAGAATTCATACTGTTCTTCTGATGATAGTACCTAAAACTAGAACTGTGTGGTAGATAAAAGTGTGGCTTTAGACTCAGGCAGAACTGGATTCAAATTCCAGCTCAGCTACGAAATAAGTCAGGGTATAGATTGGCTATATAAAAGAAATCCAAAACAACAGAGATTTCAATAGGAGAGAAGGCTATTTTTTTCCCTCACTTAATAGTCTGAGATAGGTGGTCCAGGAATGGTATAGCTTCTCTATACAATGAGGCTGTCAGGAGCCCGGCTCCTTCAATCTTGTTGTTCTACCATTCATAGGATGATGACTTTGACTATATAAGGCACAAGATGTCTCACTAGTTCATCAATATTTCAGCAGAGCATGGTGGGAGAGGAGAAAGCTGTGGTAGTCGGGGATGGAGGAGCTCCTTCACTTTAAAGGCAGGTCCAGGAAGTTACCCATACTGTACCTTTCCCATTGGCCAGATCTTAGTGTATGTCTGTACCTAGCTGCAAGGGAGGCTGGGAAATGAAGTCTTTATTCTAAAAATTTATGTGTCCAGAAAATCAGAGGTGCTGTCACTATGGGACCAGCTGTGTGACTTTGGGCTAATTAATTAAGTTCTGTGTCTCAGTTTCTGCATCTGTGAAATGGGAATAATAAAAGTCTACCTCACAGAGTGGATGTGATGATTAAAGAAGAATGTGTTTAAACACTCAATAAAGATAGCCATGATTATTATTAAGCCATTATTATTCTTGAGACCGGGAGCAGTTACGGCACCACTCACTTAGCTTGCCAGGATCCTGACCTTGCCACTCCTTTTCAGTGTAAGCTCATGGTTGAATCCTTTAAAGACGATTCTGGTTAGGACTTAGTGACCAAAAAATTAGCTACTGACAGCAAAAAGCTAAAGGTACATTCTACATTATTCTTAAGAGAAAAGGAGTTGGCAGTGGCTGTCATTGCCTTCCCCGTTCACTGGCTCATGGAGGACCATGGCTTGGGGGTGGGAGAAGGAGGTGAGGAGCAGAGGTTGGCTGCATCTTCTGTGCCCAGTCGTGTCTAAGGCTTACCTTTCAGCTCCAAAGCCCAGCAATTCAGTTTCAAGCTGAAGTATGCCACCTCACCACACATTGCTTTTGCTTCCGTTCTCTACAGCCTGGCCCCTGTCCAGCCCACCAAAGAGCCAGCTGCATTTAGCTGGAAGTTAGCAATGAATTATTATTAGAAAATGACTTTTACAATTGCCCAGTTTGCCTTTTGCTGGCTTTGTTTCATGAGGCTGGGTAATAATGCGTGTGTTAACTCAGATGGCAGGGAGAAGCTTCTTTCTTCCAGAAGAAGTATGGCTCAGAACCTCATTAGAGAAATGGGTTTGCTCTATGATGTGGCTAATCCATTTTAAAAGACGCTGTAAAATATGTGGAGTTAAGAGAAGTTACCTGAGCCTGTCTGAGGGGTAGTTAGTGCTGTGGCTTATAAAATACCAGCTCTTCCATACATGTGGATTGAAAGCACTCTTTTGTTTTCAGGCAGCTACAGCTTTGCTGAACATCCTCAATTTGAAGTCAGCAATCATTTGTTGCAGCCTACTGTGTGCCAATCTCTTCGATAGCCCTGGGTCTGCCACCTTCCCGGGGTGGCATTATCAGCTGCTTTTGTAGATGAGCAATCTGACCACAGGGCACAGTTCAACCTCAGAGTTCTGCGGTGATTCTTAGCACATTTCAGGATGTTGTTTCCTGGCCCCACTCCTCCTCATGGAAAGAATTATCTCCTTAACTTCATCACTACATCTGGCAGCAAAGACTGAGAGCCCAGGACAGTTGAAAACATGCATATATTTTAAATTGACAGGGGTTCGAAGTTGCTCTTCTTGGCTGTAAATCATCAAAGAATTCCTCAGCTGCAAGGGTTTCACTGCTAACACACAGAGATGCTAATGGAAGACGTAAGTCAACAGCTTTTCTTGTTTCCTTCCCTCCTTTCCCCTTTCTACTTCCCTCCCTTTCTTTTTTCCCTCCCTCCTTCCTTCCTTCTTCCCTTCCTCCCTCCTTTCCTACTTTTCTTCCTTTCTTTCTTCTCTCTATCCCTCCCTCCTTCTTTCCTTCCTTTCTTCCATTTCCTCACTTTTCCTTTGCTTTCCTTCTTTCTTTGCGTCTTTGTCAATCTCTGTGATTGCGATAAACAGCCTAAAGATTTGGGGGTTTTAGTGAACTAAGGTTTACGTATCATAGCTAATCACTAGTTTGTCCTCACTATAGTAATCTTACTTGATGCTCTCTGCACAGTTAAGGGAACCAAAGTGAATTCAACTCCGCACTCTGGTTATCCACAGTGAGGACCTATCCCTTGATGTGCATCACATACAGCAAAAACTTTGGTTTTTCAAGTTGATTCAGTGTCCCTCATTTCCATCTGGGTAATAGAAATCATAATGTAAAACAAAGGCAACTCCAGTTTCTGCATAGAATGAGGGCCATGTGTGGAACTGAAACCATGTTTTTGCAACGTATTTTCCAACAACAGTTTGGGGAATCTCCATTTGTGATAGCAAGGAAAGCCAGCACAAGGCAGCAAAGATTCCCCCCCCCCCCCCCCCCCACTGGAAATCTTTTAGTCTTTTTGTCTTGATTCTTTGCCACGTAAATCTAAGGAAACAACTTGGCTTAAATATAATAGTTATGCATTACAATAACCTGTTGCTAGGTGTCGTTTCAAAACAGTTTTTATTTCCAATATATGTCCTTTGATAATGAAATAACATGACCCTTCTAGTAATTAGTAATGCTTTTCAACAATCACTCTCACAGAAGGAATTGGCATAACTCTGCAAGTATAGTTATGTTTTGTATTAGTATTTGTACATAGATACAGGAAAGATTCTATAGACATGCAGAAATATTATACTTAACAACGTAGAAACCAATAAAACCCCAGTTGGAAAGCTTCTCATTCTCCTGTTAGATTCAAAAGTAAAAGCCTGGAAAGGGGTAATCTGTAGATTTAATCCTTTGCTTATTAAAAAAAAATGTCTTATTTCTTCAAAAAAATACAAAACAGAATGTAAAGATTCTGAGTAACTTGAAAGAATGGCAAGACAGTTCTTCTAAACTCACAGAAATTGGCTTCAACCATTTTCTTTTTTATTCTAGAAAAAAAAGACCATTTTCTATGATGTAGGAAAATGACCCATAAGGTATTATTCAAAGAATGGAGAGAAACATTTCATTTTAGTTGATTTCAATGTCAAAAAGTTTGCAGGAATTGTTCATAATTTAAATTTAAGTGAGAGAAAGCAAAACACAAAATATCATGAGCCCAATTTTGTAAAAACTGGAAAAGTGCATATTAAAAAGATTGAAAGAATACACACTAAACTGTTAGCGTTTGTTTTCTCTGGATATTGAGATTATTTATTGGTGATGTTAACCTTTTCCTTTGTTCTTTTGCACCACTTCCCATTTCTATAGTGATTAGGTTATATGCATTTAAGAGAAAAATACGAATTTAAGAAAACAAAAATTAAAATAATGCACGTCTTCTCTGCTAATAGAAATAAAACAGGAAAAAATAGAAAAAATATTGCTTTGGGAAAGTGGAACTTTGGGGTACTTTTTTTTCTTTCTTTATTCCAGGGGTTGGCAAACTTCTCTGTGAAGGGCCAAATAGTAAATATTTTATGCTTTGTAGGCCATATAGTCTCTGTTGCACCAAGTGTACCCTGCCATTATAGTGCAAAAGCAGACATGGACAATACATAAATGAATGGGCATAGTTGAGTTCCAATAAACGTTTATTTATTGACATTGAAATTTTAATTTCACATAATTCCATATATTATGAAATATTATTCTTCTTTGTATTTTTCCATACCATTAAAAAATGTAAAAACCATTCACAACTTGTGGATTCTATAAAAACACATGGCAGGCCAGATTTGGCCTTCAGGCCATCCGTTCCCAACCATTGCTCTATTCTATTAGTCCATGTCCTTCAAAAAAGTGTAAAATAGAGATGCATTAATTTTTTCCCAGTTGTCTTACTTTAAGAATTCTAATAACATCAAGAAACTTAAAAATGAATGCACATACCCGCGTCACTCATATTACAAATGTTTATTCCTGTGCGTAGGAACCAAGTTGGGTTCTGCTGCTTCAGCCCAAATCCTAGGTCTGCGTGGTCAAGGTCTGTGGTAGGTCAGAGTTCAGGTCACGGCTAGTCTGACTTCACTGTGCTGATGAAATGGATGGGGGTCTTTCCCAACAAACCTGGCCATGTCAGGGCCATCAGAAACCATTCCACTCAAGGTATCTGGCAACTGTTTCAGTGACATTTCCTGAGCCTTCATCAGGACCTCAGCATGGAGGAAACAATAATTCTCCCGTGGTCACAAGACTGAACTGAGGGAACTTTCCCTACTAGGATGAGTCAGAAGTAACCCCACACTGGTACCTCGCTGCTTCAAAGAGGATGTTGTTTATAGGAGAGGGGGTATATGAAGCCAGAGGCCAGCGCGGTTCAACGTCAGTAATTTTGTGGTCCTTCTAAGTGACTGTTTTGTAAGCTGTGGTGATTTGGGGCAGGAGGGAGTAGACTCAGACCCTAGTTGTCTTTTTCAAGTATTAGCAGACTGTTTTGTTGGAGGCTTGCTTATTCCCAGAGTCTTTTGTTATTGTTGCTTTTCTTGTTTCTAAAAAAATAAGAGAGTTTTTTTTCTTTAACTGCTTTGTTACCTGCTTCAATAGAGAACAGACTCCTCTTGCAAGATCGTGGTAGCGGAGGAGAGAGAGACAGTTGGTATCTGGGGGATGAGCACAATTGTGGGAGACTGTAAATGCCAGAAACCCAACAGAGAGGATGGATCAAGGGAGGCAGAGTATGTACTTCCAATCATCCATCAATAAATCTGTCACAAAGCACTCGCTAAATACCTGTTGTGCTCTGGATCTCTACAGCTGTACAGAATATGTGCATTCTGTTCGCTATTCATACTTAGCAATCAGACAGGCATAACATGCTTCGAGAGGTGCTGAGGGGTCACTGGAAAAGTGCAGGGAACCTTTTTTTAAAATACAACTTTGCAACTTATAAAATCTCAAAACTTTGCTTATCAGAAGGGGGCTTTATTCAGGTGACATTACAGAACTAATCAATATCCTTTATTTGAGTAAGAAAGTGTTTTTTTAATAGTCCATGTTAAAAAAAAAAAAAGCATATGTATAGGTTTCCTATTTTATTTGGTAAAGAAAAGTCCCACTGTAGAGAGATACACCTTACAAGGATTTGAACAAAGGAACCAATGAGCCTCCTTGATTTGCTGTGGGAGGAGTACCCAACTTTGGAACCCCCGTGGTCCTGGAAGTGATCTGTTTTGGAGCATCTCTGCAGATGATCTCTTGACAGTCATCAGAATGGTCTGCATGTCCTAGAAGGATATCAAGACACCACCCTGAGGTCTGGGCTGGGGTGTGACGCCAATGGCCTGGAGAACTGGAGACATCATAAACATCCTCCCTCTTTGACAGATCTGCTCTTTTATCCCCTATGAAAACAGCAAGAGCCATAGGTAATCTCTTCAGGGGAAGAAATGGATTTAGGTGATCTGGCCCCTCCAGGATCTGGGCAGGGGTGGGGTAGGTGGGCACTAGGATGCTAAGGATACTTCAGATTTTGCCCTCGTGCAGGCTGACAGAAGACAGCACTTCTCACTCCCTATCAGGGATGTAAGACATTTCAGCTTTGAACTACATATTTTTTCTTGAGGTCAAAACATTTTATAAGCTCATATCTCTGGAACCACAAATGGGAATATTTCACTTGTTTTTCAGAAATTAATTTTACCGCCTTTTCAGGGACAGTTTATTTTCTTTTAGAGTAAGCTACCCCTATATCATTATTCCCGTTTTAACGAATCTCCTGCTTTCTGGGATTTTTTTTGGTTCAATGAAACTAAACTGGAATAAGTAGTCAAAACAAAAGAAAGGGTGTGTGTGTGTGTATGCATGAATGAATGAGAGTTGCTGGTATATAACAGGTAAAATATGGGATTTATGAATTAAGGAGGCACAAGATAAAATCCTAACTAACTCCAGCATTTATTAACTAAGTGATTTGGAGCAAATTAGACGATCTCAGTTCTTTCATCTGTAAAATGAATATAATCTTCACTGTTTAGCTAACACACCAATACAGAGGGGAGGCGCTCAATAAATGACAACTTTCATTATTATAATGAAAACTCAGAAAAAATTTTACATAATTCCTGATCCTCTTCCATCTTTTTAGAAGTTTGATTTTGATTATTTTACCCATTGACTAGTAAATCTTCACACCTGTTGTTAACTTCGGTTTCAGGACTCCAGATTTCAAAATGCGTCCAGCTCTAATGTCATGGAGATTGGAACAGGGAACCAGACCCAAGGATCATGGATGTGAGGGTTGGCCAATCCATTTTGCACATTGCACATTCACGGTTCTCAAATTGGCCATCCTTAATGTCTAATAGTGCTATTGCTCAGGATAACTTAGAGTTATTGAAGTTATTTGCCAAATTACATGCGTAAGAAAGAGTATGCATTGTCTCAACTTGACTTCCAGGCAGAATGGGGCCCAGGAAGTGAGTTCTGGACAAGCGTTCTGGAAATCTAGGCTGAAAAGGTGGTGAGCAGGGTGAGAAATGCTAGAGGAAATCTGGAAGTCAGTGTTGAGATAAGACCAGAACTGAAAGAGGAGCGGACAGTCCACCTGAAGTGTTACCCTACAGAGGCTGAACAGAGCTTTGGATGGCATGAAAACAGGATTCATGGGAACCCTGAGGACAAAGTTCAGAGGTTTGGGATGGAGATAGGAGAGAGGCCCGAAGAAACTCCTGGAAATATGAGAAAGTTGCTGTAGGACACCGCTGTAGGGAGAAGGGGGCGCAGAGCAGGGTGAGGGAAGTATTGAAAGTGACAAACTGAGTCAAACACACACAAAGAACAGCCTTTACACCACATACTGTTGGGGATTAAAGAGCTCCTAAAAAATATTTGTTTTTCAATAGTTGAATTTTACTACTTAACACCCTAAAATGATGGTTCTCAACTTTGGCAGCACACCAGAATCATCTGGGGAGCTTTAAAGAAATGCCAATTCCTGGTCCCAAACCCACAACAACTGAATGGAATTCGATGCGTGGGTCCCAGATGTGGATGTTTTGGAAAAAGCTTCTCCACTGATTGTCCTGCGCATCCAAGTTTGAGAACCATTGCCCCAGAACATTTTGAATGTAACTTATCTTAATAAACTGATTACCACTTTACACTGAACAGCCAGACTTATAATCTATGCTTTTATTTGCTATTTAAATGTTTTCTTTCTCTGCTGTTGCTGTCAGCCATCCTCTCTCTGGAGCGATTGGTCCTCCCTCCTGCTCTCCTATAATTTTAATTTGAATCTTCTAATGATGTTTAGAATATCTGGGGAAGCTGCTAACCAAACTTGTTAGAATTGTGGTTCACTCATTCTACCCATTTGACTAGTGGCTTTTTGGTCCTCTGAACTTCCAGTTTCTAGGTCTCCATGTATTAAAATGTCTGTAGTTGTTAGGTCACGGGGATTGAGAACTGGGATCCCAGAACCATGAATCATGGAGAAGAGGGTAGGCTGGTCCGTTTGGTGCCATGCAGCCTCACAGTTCTTAAATTGGAGACTTGCAGCAAGAGCCTCAGGGAGTCTACTAGGTATGGAAAGGCAGAACGGAAACAACCTAGAACATGCAGACCTGTGTTTTAATCCTGTCCTTTTCATTAGCTATGTGATCTGGGGACATTTATTTTACTTCCCTGGACCTCTGTTTATTTAACTGTAAAGGGAGACGGACTAGATGGTTTAAAAGACTATGGGTTATTTTAAACAGAAAATCGTATAGAATAACATAACAATTATGCATGTACCTACCTCCCCTGTAATAACTCCTATTACTTTGCCCTATTTGCTTCTTTATATATTGTTAATAGCTTTGAGTCCCCTTCTGAACCTCTCACTAATATCATTCTCCTCTCTTCATCCTCAGAAATAATCATTATCCCATTATTGGGGTTTATCATCCCCATGTATATTTTTTAAACTATAACTATACCTGTCCACAAACAATGTATCATAGCATCTTGCTTGTCTTCACACTTGAAATGAATGGTATGACTAGCCTTATAATTTTTCAGTTTGCTTTTTGAAAATTTAATATCATGTTTTGAGGTTAATCCATGCTGCTGTATGAGGATCTGGTGTGTTCTGTATAATGTCCTATTAAATGAATATACCATTAGATTTAGCCATCCTTCTGATATGGGTCTTAAGTTGTCCAGAATAGAGAAACTTTAGGGTATTCTCCAGTTTGAACCTTCTAGGATTTAACTTAAAAATATGATTTTTCTGAAGAAGTTTTGTAGCAACACTTTGGCTTTTCCCATTGTTCTCAGGTGTCCACTTTTCAAATAGTACCTTGTGGGCATGTATGAGAGCACCAGAAGCCTGATCCTGGACCAATGGGGTCATCCGTACATGTAGTGAGCATCAGAGAAGCCATATCACGCTGTGGCTAAAAGCACAGACTTTGGAACCAGCCAGACTTTGTTTTGCATCATAACTTTGCCATCTGTGAGCTGAATGATCTTGGGAAAATTATGTAACCTCTCTAATCTGAATTTCCTCATCTTAAAAATGGGGAAAACAATTTCTACCACATAAGGTTGTCATGAGGATTAAAAAAGATAGTGGATGTAAAGTACTGGGCAGCATGCCTACCATCTAGCAAGTACTAGACAAAGTGTGTACATGTGTGTGTATGAAAGAGAGGGCGAGAGCTCTGCCAGGACCAGTGTTCATGTTTACTGTACTCTCCAAGGTATTTCCAGCTCAACATGATGCCTAGCACATAGTTTATACTTAGTAAATATTTGCTAAAAAAAGAATAAATTTCTTACAAAATTAAACATACTCCCACTATATGATTCTACTTGGTATTTACACAAGAGTTGAAAAAAACTACACAAAAACCTGCACAAGGATGTTTATACCAGCTTTATTCATAATTGTCAGAACTTGGAAATAACCAAGAAGTTTCTCAGCAGGTCAATGGTTAAGTAAACTGTGGTACATCCAGAAAATGGAATGTTATTCAGCACTAAAAAGAAATGAGCTAGCAAGCCATAAAAAGACATGGAGGAACTCTAAATGCGTATTAGGTAGTGAAAGAAGCCAATCTGAAAAGGCTACATTCTGTATGATTTCAACTATATGACACTCTAGGAAAGGTAAAATAATGGAGAAGTAAAAAGATCAGTGGTTGCCAGGGGTGGGAGGGGAGGGATGGACAGGCAGAGCACAGAGGATTTTCAGGGCAGTGGAAATACTCTCTATGATACTCTAATGATGAACACAAGTCATTATACAGTTACCCAAATCCATAGGGTGTACAACACCAAGAGCGAACCTAATGTAAACTATGGACTTTTGGTGATTATGATGTGTCAGTGTAGGTCCAGCGATTGCAACAAATGCACCCCTCTGGTGCGGGCTGTTGATAATGGGAGAGGCTGTGCATGTGCGGAGGCAGCAGGGATATGGGAAATTTCCTCCCCTCAATTTTGCTGTGAACCTTAAACTGCTCTAAAATATAGTCTAATTTAATAAAAGAATAAGCAAGTATGTAAGTCTAGAAGTGAGACTACTGGAAAATGTTTTTACCAATGGAATCGAAGGAAGCAAAGTCTATGAAATGACACAGAGGAGTTTTTGAGCAGTTCCTATTAATAAAGGGTGACTCAGAGAACTTGAGAGAAATTTTCCTGAAGATCAAATATTCTGTCATACAAATCAGTCACTTCTTTCAATCCCCCAAAACAACCTTCCTGAACCTTTAGGCAAATAATAGCCCTAGAAGCAGCCGACAGCTCAGATATTACCTACAATTTCCTTTTTGTCACTGTCGCAGCTCTTGGCCCTAATTACCCATCCTGTCTGTTGGGAGTTTGTTCTCTAGACGGCCTGACTTCTTAAGTGAACGTCCACGTTTACACTAGAGCAGCAGGCACTTCCTGGCTGGCTCCTTCCAGACAAGGAGCCTCTGTTCGTCTTGGGACTGAAGAGGAAACAGCTTCCGAGGGTCCCAGCTGGTGAGCGACGAGCCCCAGCACTGGGACAGCAACTTCACATACATATTTTTGAGCAGTGGATGGGGGCAAACCAATAGATTATGATATTGCCAGCCCTTTAAAAAGCAGCACTTAGCAATAGTGTTTACGGGGCTTGCATTTAAGAAAACAAAAATGCCTATCTACCAGGAATTCCTTTTAAGTAATAGAGAGTTTGTAAAGATGCCATTTCCAAATAAAGATCTTTTGACAGAAGCTCGTGCTAAATAATGGTGGCGTATTGTTATGGTTCTGTTTTACTTTGGAGGTTGTGTTTACATCCTGTCTCAAGTCTTTAAAAATACTGTATATACATTTGGGATTGTACAAGTTTACTTGGCTCCTACTTAAAAAAAAAAGAAAAAGAAGATGAAGAAAACTAGTGTTTCTACTTGACATAGAGGTTAGTAAATTGAGTGTGGCGGGTTTGTGGTCTTTGGTTTGCTCAGCTTAAATTGATTCAAATCCCTGTTTTGAATCATCTTTGGTCTGCCTTGGGGGTCAAATTGGGGCCTTTTGTTAGGGGCCATCCTGAGCGGTGAGAGGGCCAGGGAGGTGGAGGAATGACAAGTATTATAGAATTATAAGTTGCTATTGTCTCACACACAAGCTCACATAACCAAACTATTTTCATCTGTTGAGGGGAAGCTGGATAGAGAGAGAACAAGCTCTGGGGACAGAGATGAAGGAAGGGGTGGGGCAGGCAACAGGGCCATTTAGGCCCGACTGTCCCTCAATACTCCCAGCCCCCATCCCACTAACCCATCGCCTTTTTGCTGACCCGGAGAGGGAGTATAAATGACATACTTTGCCCATACAGAGCACTAACTGGCAGTGGCCTTCTTGAGCTGAGGCCATTTTCCAAGCAGCTCACTAATCAGAAGTGACTGAGGCTCTGGAGAGAATACAGTGCAGCCTCGGTTCCACCCTCCATGCTAATGAAGAAGGCAGTGAGGTGGATAATTAAGGGCAGTGATGTGAATAATTCCACACTGATAATCCAAAGGTAATGAAATGCATTATGAGTTTTGGGGACAGCAGATTTCCTTTACCAGCCAAGGCTGTTTTATGATAAAATGAGCTTGCTTTTTCCTAAGCGGAGACCAGTTGACTCTGGGAGGAGCCTGCCTGGGACAGCAGAGGTTGTAGGAGGAGTCCCTCTGGGATTAAGAATTCACACAGCCCTTAAAAACAACCTTTAGGAAGCTTGCATATCCACGTGGGGAGACACTTGTGATATGATTTTAAGTGAAAAAATAAAGAAGTATACAAACTGCAAATTTTGGCCAACCACAGTGATGTGTAAGACAAACAAAACTAATACCAAACAAACTTTGTATACGTAGAAGAAGGACTGGCAGGAAATACACCAGAATGTTAACAGTAGTTACGTGAGTACTGTGACTGTAGATAATTTCTTTTATTCTTCTCTCTACTGTTATTTCCTAAATGTTCTTACACTAACTTAGATTATTTTCATAATGAAAAAAGTGAACACACTCAAAAGAGAATTTGGCTTGGGAGGATTCTTGCCTAGAATAGTCAGCGGAGAACTGACTGTGATGCTAAATTTTGACTGATGCGGAAGGGTACGGAGTCCAGGCAGGCTCGATTTTACTGCAGAAGTTGGAGGTCCCAGCAGCCCTCTTCCAGATAGGAATATTTCCTCTGTTGAATTCGGACTGTATGTGAATCTCCCTGGCTTTCCTGAGAGCTTGAGAGATGCATTCAGAGGCAGTAGATTCCGGCTACGTATTCTCCTTAAGGTATAACTAATTTCTACCATATTTAGTAGCTTCCTGGAACCTCCTCCGAGTTATGTTTCTTTCTCAAGTCTTCTAGTTTTCTAATTGGATATGAAAATAATGTTATCAAATTCAATGGACTCCTTATTTCACTAAGTCATGGGGCTGGCCAACCTGTGGGGTTTATAGTAGGTATCTGGGAGATGACCAATTACTTCCCACTCTTACTAATGAGACAAATGTGGGGACTTGGTAGTGAATTCTTTATTTCATAAAGATTTTTAACTCATGAAGGTGCTCTGCCACCTAAAAATAAAATCTATACTTCCTTCTACAAATGTTTGGGTTTTAAAACATGAAATCCTTAAGAACCCTTTGAATACTCATTCTCACCATGTTCCTTTTGGTACTCGACCTGCCAGATGTTCGTGCTGCTGTTGGCCATGACCTTGTTTAGGGTTGGGTGGGTTTAATTGTGCATTGCTGGACAGTTAAGATCCCCCTGTTTTGTTCAGTTGAGTTGATTGCAGTACTCATTGCAATCTGATGATATCATCCAGATTTTCAAATCTCGTCCTAATAGTTTAACATACATATTTGTACTAATGTATAATTATTTCACAGTTCTATATAGAATAACCTAAAACATGAGGACAATGATATCTCAAAAATTATTAAGAGAATTAAATGAAGTGTGTATGAGGTGACTAGTGCAGTGTTCAGCAGATTAGTTCTGTGTTGGACCTATCCAGCAAGCACATGACTTAGGATGCTCACTTGGAGGAAACCGAGGATGCCAACAGTACCACAGCTACCCTGAGCACTTCCTTACAAAGTGCTGTGAAGGACCTTGGGCAGTTAAGTTCCTTGTGAAGTATGGAGAATATAATGCAAGATTTTTCTTTTTTGCTTTTGTTTTTGAGGGATGATAGTCCAAAAACTTCTTCATCAAGCAGAAGTATAAAATTTTCAGTACATAGAATACAACAAAGTCGGAAACTGTCATAAAAGGACAGTTTCGAACTAGAAACTTAAAAAGGCTTTGCTGTTTCTTCTTCTTCTTCTTTTTTTTTTGAGGAAGATTAGCCCTGAGCTAACATCTGCTGCCAATCCTCCTCTTTTTGCTGACTGGCCCTGAGCTAACATCCATGCCCATCTTCCTCTACTTTATATGTGGGACACCTACCACAGCGTGGCTTGCCAAGCGGTGCCATGTCCGCACCCTGGATCCAAACTGGTGAACCCCGGGTGGCTGAAGTGGAACATGCACACTTAACCACTGCACCATCAGGCCGGCCCCTACTGTTTCTTCTTTTGAAATGTGTGACCAGATACGGTATGTGGTGGGAATTCTGCCTTCAGTGTCCCACTACGTGTCCCCAGGACAGATCAAGGAGAATGATAGAGCAAGTTTCCAGTTTTTCCAAAAATGCTTTTTTATATTTCTTTTGTAATGTATTAATGTATTCTTAGCTAAGTGTATTAACTGGTATTTGCTTTTAAACAATTCTTTTTCTTTTTTTATTTGTTTTTTTGAGTACTGAAGCTTTTATTCTGATGTCCCCCAAAGTGACTGTGGAAGAAAAAAGTTTCTACATTTGAAATGTTTATATAACCAAGATATGCCTAAGCAACATATCATATTCGCACAAGGCCACTAATGTCACGGATATTAGTAACAAAAGGAAACCCGTCTATGGCAGACTGGGTGAAGATTTCTGTTCCGTATTCTATAAGCCCAAGATTGTTAACTGCTTACTATACAAAAGCTCTAATGACATACAGAGTTTTGTGTAGGAATTCTTGTGCTTCTGATTGGCACATCGTCCACTTTTTAATATGTGGAATTAATACAGACATTCGCGAGAGGTTGTGCAAAACTATTGTACTTACAAAAATGCACGAAAATGAATTCAGCAGTCACTGCACATGCACACTTGATTCACATCTTCAGCAACAAAAGACATTCTAACATTGCAGAACTGAGTAAGAATATTAGCTTCAACAGCAGCTGATAAGCACTAGAGTCACATAAGTTATACCAGAAAGGGCAAATATTGCCAAGTAAAATTCTATTGTTAAAGCTGAAACAGGTAACAGTGCAGCCTTGTCTGACTTCAAGGCCTGTCCCCTTGGCTACTGCTGAAGGGACTGGAGGAGAGCCCCAGACCCAAGGACCATCGTCCTATACTGTGGTTAATAGCTTATAAAGTTATACCTGTCTCTGCCTATCTGGACTAATAGAGGCTTCCTTTCTCAATTCTCTCACCCTGCGAGCTGGAACTCATCACTTGGAGGGTCAGTTAGCAGGAGCAGTAGAGACTGAGTCAGAGAGTGGCTGAGTCCCTAAAGGGGCTATAGCTTTTGTCTTCCCAGCTTCTTTTCTTCTACCCTCTTTCTTCTGGAGATAGACCCCAACTTTCTGGCTATAGTTACCCAAGCCTTTCACTCACCCTAGAGATGGACTTTCTCCAAGAAGAGAGATTGTGGCCACAGGCACTTTACGGAGGGTGTCACAGGCAGAATGTTTGTGTGTCCTCTCCCCCAAATTTATGTGTTGAAGCCCTAACCCCAAGGTGATGGTATTAGGAGGTGCGGTCTTTGGGAAGTGATTAAGTCACGAGGGTGGAGTCCTTGTGATTGGGATTAGTGCTCTGATAAAAAGACCCCAGAGAGCTACCTCACTCCTTCCTCACATAAGAACACAATGAGAAGGCATCATCTGTGAACCAGGAAGGGGGCCCTCACCAGACACGGATCTGCTGGTGTCTTGATCTTGGACTTTCCAGCCTCCAGAGCCATGTGTGACTGACTGCCTGAATGATATCAAAGATAGAAACCCTAAAGGCAAAGATTGATATTTGACTGAATAAAAAAAGAAAAATTTGTGTAAGTTAAAAAAATTAATTATAAGGCAAATGATAAACTTAAAAAGTTACTTGCAATAGATATTTTTGGTGCTGTCAACTGTAGCTGAGTATTAATGCTATGTGCCACTTTTTGTCTTTCTGCAGTTGGGTACTTTGTTCAGACAGTTTTCTCCATGAGGTGACAGAGTGTCGACCAGCCTGTGGGTGTTATATTCTCTTCCATCTGAACAACCAATCCCCCAGATCAACCTGGTTCTAAGACTCGGGGGGAAGTTTAGTATTTGGTTTGTTTTATATGATTTGCTCTCCTTGGAGTACAAAAACAAAACTTCACTGCCCGGTGGGGACTGCTGACTTCATTGCCTGTGTATCCCTGGCTCCGAATCATATAAGATTGGAGGGGTTATTGTACCTTCTTGCAAAAATGAATCATTCTATACAAGCATGTAGTTTAAACGAGCTCAGCTCAGAGAAGTCTCCCAAATTCCCTGCTTTGGTTGGTGCTTTCTTCCAACCTACGAGAATTAACTAGAACACCTGGGTTTTAAACAGGCAACTTCATTCCCAGCTATGACTTCCTTGGTGACCCAGGAAAGCCCATAACTTATAGATCTACCTCATAGAATCAAATCTCCTTGTTCATACCAAATAACACAAGCCTCTTGTTTTACTTTGGAATGTGCTAGACCCTGTAACTTCATCCACAACCTCACAGAACTTGGACGGCTTTGGAAAAAAAGCTATGAGCTGGACAGCAGAAATACAGTTTTAAGGAAAGATGACAGTAGACTATATACACACAGAGAAAAATTCTCACTACTGGGGACTGTCTCTTGGGGTATTCTTGAAAAGAGGATTTCTAAATGACATAAAACAAGAAAACTGGAGGGAAAGCGGGGGAAATGATCACTTCTTCTTGATAGATAAGGTAGAGCTAATTCATGCCCGAGCCCTCCTGATGATCACCTTTGGTTGTGGGGCCCTTGGTTAGTGCCAACATCCAGGACGATCCCCGGGAAGGGGAAAGGAGAGTAAATCGCAAAGGTGAGAAAACTTCATCATTCTGGTCACCTTGTTGCATAATAGACCACAAGAAAAGTTAGTGGCATAACACAACAACTCGTTATTATCTTTCATGATGCCGTGGTTGACATGGCTGGAAGAGCTAGGGGCTATGGGACACCACTGTCCAAGGCCCCCTCCACATGGCAGCTTGGGCTTCCTTACAGCATGGTGATCTCAGGGTAGCCTGATTATTTCTTTTTAATTTTTTTTTTGGAATTTTTTTTTTAATTGAGATATAATTGACATGTAACATTGTGTTAGTTTCAGATGAACAACATAATGATTTTACATTTGTATATATTGCAAAATGATCACCACATTGAGTCTAGTTAACATCCATCACCACACATAGTTACAAAAATTTTTTTTCTTGTGATGAGGTCTTTTAAGATCTACTCTCTTAGCAACTTTCAAATATACGATACAGTATTAACTATAGTCACTATGCTATGCATTACATCCCCAGGCTATTGACATTTTTTTTACAGGTTTTTTGGGTTTTTTTTTTTTAGTTTTTGGTGAGGAAGATTGGCCCTGAGCTAACATCTGTTGCCAATCTTCCTCTTTTTGCTTGAGGAAGATTATCCCTGAGCTAACATCTGTGCTAATCTTCTTCTATTTTGTATGTGGGACACTGCCACAGCATGGCTTGATGAGCAGTGTATAGGTCCACACCCAGGATTTGAACCCACAAACCCTGAGCCACAGAAATGGAGCACACAAACTTAACCACTATATCACCAGGCCAGTCCCTTATTTATTTTATAACTAAAAGTTTGTACGTTTTGACTACCTTCACGCTTTTTTCCCACCTGTCCACCCCTCCCTCTGGGAACCACCAATCTGTTCTCTGTATCTATGAATTTGGTTTTGCTTTTTGTTTGTAGATTCCATACATAAGTGAGATCAATATTTGTCTTTCTCTAGCCTGATTTTTTTTTTTGTGGTGGCCAGCTTCTGCCAGAGCAGGTGTTCCAAGAGGCCAAGGTGGTGGTTGCCAGTCTTGTTAAAGGTTAAGCCCAAACCTGGCATAGTATCACTTCTGCCATTCTGGGTTGGTCACTCACTAGTCACAGGCCAATCCAGACTTAAGGGGAGGGGAAATTAATCACACGTCAATGGGAAGAATGTCAAAGAATTTGTTGCCATCTTTAATCAATCACCATCATCAAGGTGACTTTGAAGGGCAAAAGAAGAACCAAATTAAAGCCCAAAGGAGCTAAGTGGAAGGAACCCTTTTCCCTTCCACTGGCTCAGCTTTAGAGTGTGTAATTGTTGCTTTAATAATTGGAGAGGGAGATGAGAGATACTTGGAGATGTTTCAGAGAGAAGAGGACCCTACGAAGATGATTTAAATGTCGGGAAGTGAGATCTGTACAAAGGGATTAAAAATAGGATTGATTTGGCCTGAAGCAGGGAAGGCTGAGGAGTAGCTGAATAATTGTCTTCAAATACATGAGGGTTCTTGTGAAAGAAGACCATCGAAGCTGAGCATAAAGGGACTGGGCTGGGAACACCGGAGAATTTCCCACCAAGAAATGCGTCTCTGAGACCTGAAAGAAATTCCCTTTTCTGAAGCTGTTTGGAAGAGAAAACATTTTATAAACCTATAAAGGACTTAGGATTAGTTTTACTGAAGATAGAAATAGTAGACCAGATCATCACTCTTTGGTAGGAGAATTATTTTTTCAAATAAAACCTTTTATATAAAACAGACAGAAAGCGATGTTGTTTGTGTTGAAGTGAGGGCATGGCCAAAGCCACACTTGGTCTCCTCCCATCTCTTATCTCCCCAAGAGGCCCCAAAGGTCACTGCATGAGGTCACAAGGACCTTGCTAAAAATAGTTGGAAAATAACTAAAACTGATAGAGTTTCCTAACTGTTCTGTAAAAGATGTGGGTGCTTGGAGACTTTCTTCAAATGGAAGTTAGGCCTTGAGGGTTTTGTGAAATTGTTGAATTCTTTCCATGATTCAAATTTGTGAGATGATGTTCTTTCTGAACTCAGGTTCTGTTCTTTTGTGTATCGTCAAATGCCACTCACACTCACTCATTAGTAGCACATTTGTTACAAAGTGTACGAAAGTATAAGGAAAACAGTGGTTGAAATTTTTCATCTTTTGGTAAATTCATTTCATTTACTTGAATGATCTTCTAGTAAATAAAATCAACAGTTTTACTTCATTAATGATCAATGAAATTAAGGGTTTACTTTATTAATTCTTAAATAAAATCTTTGCATAAAAGAAAAAATCTTATGACCACCGAGGCTATCAACTCAATGTTATTATCCTAATAGTTTCACTAATAATCCATTTACTTTGGAATTCTCCCTATACAAAAGGATAAAATGTATTATAGCACCATTTTAATACACACATGTTATTATAACTTTTAATACTTGAGGAAGTTTATATAAAAATTTTAAATATAAAGGACTTCATGGTTGACACAACTTCAAGTTTCAAGATGGTGGATTGAGCACCTGCTGTGTGTCTCCCTCACATACCAAGGCCATGTAATTGGTAGAAAATATATTTTAAAAAATACACAACTGTATTGAAAATCAAGTACCATCAGGTTGGATTTTTTAAATCCAGCTACGTTTTTTTAAAAGAAATGTCTTAAAGCAAAATGACACAGAAAAGATGAAAATACAGGGATGGAAAAAACTTACTAAGCAAATGCTAACAAAAAGGCTATAGCAAGAGTGATATCAGATAAAAAAGAATTCAAGGATGAAAGAGGGTATTTCATATTGACAAAACTAACGGTTCACTAAAAATATATGGCATCATGAGCTTTTATGTGCCTGATGATGGAGCTTTGACAAGCAGACGGGTGTGAGAACCATAGCATTGTCTATGGTTACAAAACATAAATTAAAACAAAATTGAAAAGAACCTAAAAGCTCGTCAACTGGTGATTGGCTAAATAAGCTGTGGAATATTAGCAGCTTGAAATATATTATAACAGTTACAAAGATTGAGGTCAAGCTATATATTACTATAGCTAGCTCACTAAAATGTATTGTTGACTGAGAAAGCAACTTTGCAGAAAGATGTGTACAATATAAAACCACTATATTAGCACACACATACAACAGTGCTATGTATTCTCTTTGGATACAGAAGTCTTTGTATAAATAAATAATAAAAAAAAATCAGGAAAGAACACACACAAAAGACAATTAGCACAAGGTAATTGTGGTTACCTCTGGGGAGGGGGAAAGAGATGGACCAGGTTGGGGGATGCTTAACCAGAAAGGACTTTAAACTTTATCCAAAATGCTTCCCTTTTTTTGGTGAGAAAGATTGGCCCTGAGCTAACACCTATGCCAATCTTCCTCTATTTTGTATGTGGGACACTGCACAGCTTGGCTTGATGAGCAATGTATATGTCCGCGCCCAGGATCTGAACCCATGAACCCCAGGCAGCCAAAGAGGAGCATGTGAACTCAATCACTATGCCACCGGGCTGGCCCCTGATATGCGTCCATTTTTAATAAGGAAAATTAATTTTTTATTATTCATGTTATTAAGTTTTTTAAAAAGATTCCACAATTTCAGAAAGTTCTGAAAGCCCTGTCCTAGTTGATGTGTCGTGTTGGATGCAAATACCAGAAAACCTAATCTGAAGAATACAGCTTGAACAGTAAGGGAGTTTCTTATCCCGTATAACAGGATGGTCAGCAGAGGAGAGGGTTGATTGATTACAGAGTTCACCCGTGTCATTGAGGACCCAGGTTCTTTCTATTTCTTTGCTTCAACAAATTTTGGAGAAATTTACTTCAAATTCTCTTTGCATCCTTAGAGTTCATTTAATCCTCAGACTCATGGTAAGATGGTGCTAGCAGTTTCAAGCAAACAACATCCAGAATGTAATAATAAGGAACAGGGCTTATTTGTACAGGGCTTTCTGTGTGCCAGACTTTTACACACATTAATTAATTTTTTATTCTCATAAGTCCTTTTGCAGATAAGAAAACTGAGGCACTGAAAGTCTCGGTCATTTGTTGAATGTTACGTAATTAGTAAGTGGTAGACTCAGATCCAGTCAGTCTGGCACAAGAATATGTGCAGTTGATCTCTGGGTTCTCCTCTATACCTATTTTCCTTATGATTTTTTTCCTTTCTTGTCTTTTCTTGTAGTTCTCTCTAAGGAGTAAAGAAACTTTCCCCAGGAGCTTCCCAGCAGACAACTCTTCACATCTCATTGGCACCTGCCCATTCCTGAACCAACTAGATTACTCTTAGCCCAAACAGACCACCCCTGGAGTTGAGAGTAGGGTCAGCTTCCCCGACGGATATTGCTATGTGGGAAAGTGTAGACACGTGAACCAAATCTGGGTTCTCTTTGGAAGGAAAAGAAGGTGGGGTGGGGTTGATGCTGAGAAGATAACCAACAATCTCCAGTAAAGGTAATTTCTATTAGACTTTTGCAGTTCAATGACTCGTTCAGTTGATGCCTGTTATGTTAGGCACAGGAGTGAAAATTTCCAAGAAGCATATACAGTTCGACTCTAGAGAGGAGTCTGGGCTAGAGATTCAGATCTGGGCTGGAGATAGAGATCTGAGCATTGCCAACACATAGATTATCATTGTTTTAAGTCACGGAGATGGAGAAAATTCCCACAGGAGAGAGTATAGAGGTTTCAGAGGAGGTGGTCTACAATAAGAGTTAGTGTTTCCATCCTCCATGTTACTGGATAACAAATTTTCTTCTGATTTTTAAAAAACCAGTATACTTAAGTGTTGTTAGTTAAATAACCACACATTCATTTATTCATTCATTCACTTCATTTGTTTATTAGTTTACTTTATTTGAAACATCATGAAGAATCTTGTTCTTCACCAGTCCAAGTGTTGAAGGGTTCAATAATCAAACCTTTGCAAGAACCACCTAGAATTATCCCTGGCTAAATAAAAGGGGTGAAGTAATCTTGTACTAGTGATGGTAATGGAGTTGTGCCCTGGCACGTGGAGCCTACCGACTTTGCTTGGGATGCATCCTGTACTCATAATCTGAAGAGATGACTCCTCAGTGTGTGTTAGTCAGGCTAACCTAAGAAGCCCCATAGCTTAGTGGCTTAATCCAATAAAGGTTTATTTCTTGTTTGCATTGCAGTCCAACTTGGGTTGGCAGGGATCAGTTCCTTTCATCTAACAGCTCCACAATGCTCTTGAACCCTGAAGTTCCCCACTGGATTCTCAGCATTTGCCTAGTGAAAAAGAGAAGAGGAAAAAAGCCTGGAAGATTGCATGAGAGGCCTTATGGACCAAGCCTTGGGGTGGTGAGCATCACTTCTGACACACATTCCATCGACCAGAACTCAGACACATGGTCACAGCTAACTGCAATGAAGTCTGGGAAATGTAGTCTAGCTAAGTGTGTCCAGGAAGGAGAAGGAAATCCATTTGGTGGACATCTGGCTAGTCTCTGACATGCAATGGATTGAGTGAAACATTTCTATCATGTTAAAATTTCGGGGCCAGCCTTGTGGCCAAGTGGTTGAGTTTGTGCACTCGGCTTCTGTGGCCCAGGGTTTGGGCAATTCAGATCCTCGGCGCAGACATAGCACCACTCATCAAGCCATGCTGAGGCGTTGTCACACATAGCACAACCAGAAGGACCTACAACTAGAATATACAGCTATGTATGTGGGGGGGGGGGCGGTTTGGGGAGAAGAAGAAAAAGAAGATTGGCAACAGTTGTTAGCTCAGGTGCCAATCTTTAAAAAAAAAAAATTTAATGTTTTTGTTTGGTATGTTTACTGTTTCTCTCTAATATCTTGTTCCCGTTTATAAGAGACTTTTTTTATGCTACATTCTTCCTCACTGAATACAGCTTGGGCATTATTAGTATTTCATGTTTCTAATTATTCAGAATCCTCCCAATTTTGCTCGTGTTATTGCCAGTTATTCCATTGTTTCTTCAAAGTTCTCTGCCTTCCATTTCACAGACTTGGATTTCAGTCAGAATCCATTTGATCTCTCCTCCAATGCTTCAGCAGAATTTTTTTCTGTGTTTTTTAGAGTTCTTATACATAGATCAGCTATTTTTATGCATCTTAAAACTTTTAAAGTTTGCAATACATGGACAAACATTCAAAAATACACTAAATTATTTGATTAATTAAGTAAAACCTCAGAAATGCGTACAACTCTTAGAAGTACTTTAATGTGCTACATTAAGTTCAAATCCTGCAACTTGTATTTGACTTTCTGAGTTGTAGAAATTATAAGCTTAATTTTAAAAGATCAAGTAAATAAATACTCAGAAACACAATAGTTCCTAACAAATAATCATTATGTACCCATCAACTGTCATTATTTTATTTATTTATCTTTTTGAGGAAGACTGGCCCTGAGCTAGCATCCATACCCATCTTCCTCTACTTTATATGTGAGATGCCTACCACAGCATGGCTTGCCAAGAGGTGCCATGTCCGCACCTGGGATCTGAACCAGCAAACCCCTGGCCACTGAAGCAGAACATGTGGACTTAACAGCTGTGCCATCGGGCCGGCCCCTCAACTGTCATTATTAACATTTAAAAATTAACCAGCAAAGGGGCCAGCCCAGTGGCACAGCAGTTTAAGTTCACATGATCTGCTTCGGCAGCCTAGGGTTCGCTGGTTTGGCTCCCGGGTGTGGACATACATACTGCTGTCAAGCCATGCTGTGGCAAGTGTCCCACATATAAAGTAGAGGAAGATGGGCACAGATGTTAGCAGGGTCTTTCTTCCTCAGCAAAAAGAGGAGGATCGGTGTGGATGTTAGCTCATGGCTAATTTTCCTCAAAAAGAAAAAGAAAAAAATATTCACCAGCATTATTTTCATGTGATCCAGGCCTGATTAGATAAAAACCTTGAACTGAACCTTGGGGGAAAATCCTTGAGCATTTCAGATATATTGATTTTTTTTTCCCATTGTTGTCATTACCATCAAGATCAACAAGGTGCTTAGAGACACATTAAGCCACAGCTGTTGCAATTAATTGTACCCTTATGGCCTCAAGAGACAAGCCCCAGCAGTGGTGGACAGCTTAGTCCTAGGGAGTGGCAGGTCCTAACAAGGACGCCTTGGCAGAGCGCTCTATTGGTCCCTCCCTGAAGACAATCAGAAGCTTGATTAGGTGGGGCTGGGCCAAGCCTGCCTTGGCGCAGGGGCTGGGGCTGGGCTGGGCCTGGGTGGTGCCTCCTCTTAAGTGCAAGGCTTTCATTGGCTTGGCTGCACCCCATTTTACCAGAGCTGGTCTTAGGGTCATCAATTAGCATCTGACAGGGCGGGCCTACTGGCCCACTCTCAGCGACAGCAGTGAGTGGGGGCTGCAACTCTTCCATGGCAGACCAAGTGCTATAATGTTTGATTTTGCTGAAAATTGTGACCTGAGTCTGCCCGAAATTTGCTCAACGTTTTACTACTCACATCATGTCACACAAGTGCTGTGTAATATTTTAGGATCCTTAAAACTCTGTTTAAATGACCTCTTTGTGGCTTGTTCTGAAGCCAGAATTAGACTCGTAAGGGTTGTATGAAAAGAATTCTAGGCAGAATTAAATCTAATTCAACTATTTGATTATCTGCTGGATCTAAGTACATCTTCCTTGTATTGTTCTGGCCTCAGTGGGATAATTAGTTAGCAACTGCACTAGGTGTTTGTGGAAAAACAAGGTTTGGGGTGATCCCATGCCAAACGAATGCCCAAAATGAAAAAGAAGAGTTCATCATTTTATAACCTGTCTCCTGGTAAATGTAAACTTTGTTTTAATGTAGCCAAGGACCTGGGGCAAAGTAGGAAATCAGGGGAATCTAGTGGAGATGTTAGCAAGCAGTTCAACAACGTGTGCCAAGCCCGGGGAAGCGGAGGGCAGGAGGGGGATACCCTTACGGCTCTGAGGTTGGTCTTAATACACTTTTTTTGTGCCATTTCTTTCTGGATCGAGTCTATCTGCTCTGACTCTTGATTACACGACGCAGGCATTCAGCTCCCATTAAACAGGTCCCTGCTAGAAATGAGCAAAAATAGAAATCACTCTAAGTTGAAAAAGAAGAGAGGAGTGGGAAAATTTGGATTAGTCTCGTGGAACTTCAGCCACACCCAAAGTTCTCTAGGCCAACTTAGAAAGCATCTTTAAGCAAAATGCTGAGAATATGGACATAAGTCAGGAACATCCACAGGATCACACATCTGGCTTTAAAGGTACGCAATGTGCATGATCTGGAGTGGTAGAACAATGTGCAGAGAAGGAGGAGATGCACCAAAAGTTGAGTGATTGAGTGGGATATGGAGTAGCTAGGGTTGGGTTGCTCAGGGAAATTCTGAGTTTTTTCTTTTGGGGGCGGTGGGGGGGGGGGGGGGGGGGGCCATGAATCAGGATTTGGCTAGGCAGGCTCTGAGCCACTTATCTTCTGTAGACAGTGCCCTCAGTGCCCGGGGACAGGGGAGCTACAGCACAAAATTTCCAAGTGTCAGCATCAGGGTGTAAACTGGTTGTCTTTCCTTTAACATCACTTAAACATTCACCTGGATGTTTTAATTTGGGTACCTTTGAAATGTCTACTGTTTTAGCATCATCAGGGTACTATTTAGCAGTTTAGGGACTATAAGAAACTGGCTATATTTGTGTCTAAAAAGCTTTACAGTGCCCTTTAAAACATTCTCACCAAATCACTGAAGATTGTATCAGCACTAAGTATGTTACCTATGTGAATATCCTGAGAGTGTCACCATGAGTAATGTGACTAACGAGCATAATGTGAGGCCACCTGGCACCTCAGGAGCTTCATCAGCCTGACTCCTCAGCTAACTTCCTGGGAGGGACTGGCATAAACATCCTTCGAGATGGCCTTGGTCTCACCTAAGAATTTTCACAGGCAAAGGAGATGAGACAGATCACCCTTCAGACCCTAAGTCTTACTATGAGGGAGGGTTGAAGGATTTTTAAATTTTATTTTGCAGAGATTTATTTTTGGTAATTGACTGAGATAAATTAGTCCCTGGAGAGACCTCAGGAGTTGACCTCAGTCTTTCCAGCCAGCCTATCCCTCCCTCCTGCAACAGGAGGAGGAGGAGGTGCTTGGTGGCAGTAGGGGGAGAAGTTCACAGAAACTGCCACCATTTTCTCTAACCTCTGGGCTCACTCTGACCTCCCAGCCATCCTGGTCTGGGAGAAGGCGAATTCCTATCTCTTGTAAAATCTGTCAAAAGAGACTTTACTGAACAAATGAAGATAAAAACTCTAACCTCTCCCCAACTCTCCAAACAGAGAGGAAATGTAAACTATTAAGATGGTCACATTTACAGAGGCGAGATCCTCTATGCTAACACGATGGCGTAGGGACAGAGCTCTCCCTCACATGGCCTCTTTTATAGAGACTTTCCTTGTGGCTTCACCCACCCCTATTCCTTTCTTCCACAGAATTCTGCTCATTTTGAATGTAAGGTCAAAAGCTTAGGCTCCTATTACTACAGATTCACAATAACAGCAACAACAAAACATTTAAACCATCAGTAACAATATGCAGTAATAAGAGGAAGACGATTCCTCACAGATCCTTCTCTGTGACAGAGCAGTCAAAGTCACCAGCATTTGCCTTTTTGCATAATCTGATGCAATTTTCTGCTCTTGTCATACTCACTATTCAAAGCCCTTTTGGTGAAAGTATAACCTTACATATTTAAAGTTGACATCCACCAAGGACTCACTACCTGCAAGGCGCTCTGCTGGGCACACTATACTCATTTCCTCACTTGATTTTCACAGTACCCTTCTGGGGCCTGTAAGAAGCACATGTAATTGGCTTTGCCATCTTATAGGTGAGTGAACAGAGGCATAGAGTGCTTGGGGAACTTGACCAGAGGATCCATGGCTGATCCATTGTAGAGGGAGTTTGTGAACCAGATCTGTGTGGCTCCAGGTCTATCTGAGTTCACACTCTTCGTTGCTACAAAATGGTGCCAAAGTCTAACAAGGCGGTTTTGCCCGTTGAGGGTCATCGAGGTTAACATTGAGAACTTGGCAAGGAGAGGAAGCTGATAAACAGCATGACTTGCAACTGTGATTTTTATTTCTTCATTCTTTTCCCACCTCCAATTCACGTCTTAATGAGACCAGCTACATAATTTGCAGGGCCCAATGCAAAATGCAAATGTGGGTCTCCTTGTTCAGAAATCATTAAAAATTTCAAAATGGTGACCATGAAGCTGGCTCTACATCTAGGCCAGAGTTAAGTTAGTTAGTCTGTTCTTCCAGCATTCTGTCTCTAGAACTCTCTAAACCCCAACTGGGAGGTCCTCTAGAAGAGTGGCTCCAGGAAGTGGGCATCTAAATGGCCATCTAGATGTCACTGAGGTCTCATTGGTTATATTTCCTTGTGGCCCAGGTCAACGAGGCATGGTCACATTGCCATAATCACACTAGCAGCAAAATGATGCTGCACATTTTAAACTTAACAGTTAGTGTAGTTTTTGTTTGTTTAAGTAAATAGTTGACAATATCTAGGTCAATGGATTCTGTAGATAAAATGGCCCAACCTAATGTCTCCCCAAATAGCTAAAAAAGCAAACCAACTATCCATTCATTTTATTTAGTTTATGCAAAAGAGCTTTGTGTGCAGGAAGAAGGAACACTTTCGAGGCACATCCAGCTCTGAGTCCTCCTTCAGGGTCCAGAGAGTTGTTTATAGCATGAAGAGGCATTTTCATATGCGAAGCCCTAGGCAAGAACCAGGTTCACCCAAGGAAAGACCTCTTTTGCCAAGACAGAACCTGGGAAGGGTGTGGGCCCCACCAAGTAGGCTGTGCCTCAGGGCAGCCTCTAGGCCCAGTAAGCTGCTGGGCCAGAATCTCCCCGTGCTGGGCAAACTGGTCAGGGGAGGTTGCAGGGAACCTGAAGAGACATGCATGAAGGCAGGCACCATACATTGTCAGGGTGGAGACCCCTAAGGGACTCAGGAGACCAGGGCAAGACCTGGGTGGGGCCAAACCTGCAGGTAAAGATCTGTGGGCCTGCAGCTAGTAATAATATGTAACACAGATGAAGCAGTTAGCATGTGCCAAACACAGTTCTCTAAGCGCTTGACAGGCACTAACTAGTTCAGTGGTTCTCAAACTTGAGCATGTATCAGAATCATGGCTGTTAAAACACAGATTGCTGAGCTCCCCTTAGAGTTTCTGATTCAGTGGCGCTCCCTCTCGCTCTTCTTTCTAAAGCCTATCCATCATCCCTCCCTCCCCAGGACATCTTCCCTGCCATTGCTAACTTGGAGTTTTCTCCTCTGAACTCTGCTACCTCTGGGTATGTGGGTTAAGGACACATACCAGGTGTGGGTTTGAATCCTGGATCTATCACTTAGCAGCTCTGTGACTGTGAACAAGCTATTTTATCCCTCTGTGTCTCCATTTTACTCATATGTAAAATGGGAATTATAATACAGTACTTAATTCATAAAATTGTGGTAAGGATTAAGTAAGTATCTATCTATCCATCTCTCTATATATATCTATATAGATAGATATATACACACAGTTATATAATTATACATATAGTGAGGATTTAATGAGTATATATAGATATATTTTTTAAAGTATAAGAAATGTTATATAGGTATATATATATACGTATATGTATAATATATATGTATGTATGTAATTTTTAGAACAGAGTAAGAAATTATATTTTACTTATTTAGTTATGATAAATTATTCCCTTTTTCTTGGTGAAATATAACTGTAATTTAAAATATAAATTGAAGTATCTTTATTATTAGATCCCCTGGCAATTGGATTTGAGGACACCCATTGGGAACCCAGGATAACAGGTGATCCAAAAGAAGTAGGGAAGTAGGTGGAGCTGCAAGAAGGCCTTGGCCTTCATTGGGTTGCAAGCATGTCAGTCATTGCGGATGTCAATCTGCTTTGCAAATGGGCTACTCGTTAGAGGCTTCTCGCAGGAAAGATGAAGTGAAGGGTGCAGATCCTGGAGAGGAGACTGAGAATGAAGCAATGAAAAAGTCCTTCAGCAGACAGAGGGGTTATGTATGGCAAACTGGATCTGCAATATAGACGGCAACCCAAACAAGCCTAAGTGGCCATTTGAATGACCAAACCAAGAGACCACCTTAGAATAATATGGGAAGAAGCTACCTCACTCTGAAGAGCAGAAACTAGATTAGTTACCATTTCTGGCCAGGAAATGAGCTTCTGGAAAATCCAATAGGCCAGATGAAAACAAGTCAGGGCACAAGGTCATTGCTTAGGCCTGGTTAAGAGTCACAGAGTCCACAGGGGAGATGGGGTCATGGAGGCTATTGCTTCGTCACTGAGGTCTTGAATGAAGCCCAAGAAGGAAGATACTTTGGGGCCAAGATAGGGCAGTATCTTTCACATCCCAAGGATCAAACATCATGCCAGGAAGGGTGATTGCAAATGGGACCAGTTACATAATTTTCAGGGCCCGGGGCAAAATGGAAATGCAAAGCGCCTTGTTCAAAGAGCAGGAGAAAAACTGTGTTGAAGCTGGCAACTCCTTCCGAGGTCTCTCTCTCTCAGCTTGCCATGGCTTTTTTAGTTTAGTATTTAACATCGTGCTGGAGCACAGAGGCACTTGCAGGGCAATGTGTACAGACCTTCATAGTTGCCTCCCTGGACTCGTGCACGTGACATACACGCATGGCCCACCTGCTACCGGGTGGTTCTCCCATCCCGCAGCCACCAGACCAATAACGCTGACCCTGGCCAGGGGCAGGCAGGTCAAGGCCAGCATCTCCCTTCCTACAGGCTACCACTCCAATCTTCAGGGGACAGACAGCCCCCCTACCCCGCCCCCACCACCATGGGTATTGCAACTTCCACACAAGACACGCTAGGTATGCGGATCAGGGCTGGGCAAGAGGCTCATGGGCTCAGCATCTGCACTGTGGTGCTACCAGCCTAGGGCAGGGATGGCTGCCTCTATGCTTAGCCCCAGGATGCTGTAGGGTGCACGAGCCTGACCCCCCACCCTCCCTGCGTGTATACCCAGACCCCTGACCAGGCGGAGGACAACAGTGGTCGCTGGGTGGGGGCTGCAATGGGGAGGCCAGATGGAGCCTGGGGAGCCTTGGGAGGGGCAAGCAGGTGGCTGAGAACCTGTCCCTGGGAGCAGCCTGGCAAAGGGAGGCTGGGCCTCTGTGAAAAGAGGTTCAAACCCCATGCCGTGTGCATTCTCCACTGTCCCTTTGGGCTTCACTGACAAAATACAAATTTGAAGATCAAATAACTAAGAATTTCATGACAGTGTCTGCAGAACATTAAACCCCAAGCTAGAGGCCCTTTTGAGCAACTGCAGTGGTCAAAAACCCATGAAACTGGCCCTGATTGGAAAAGAGAGAACTGATCACAGTTCAGGGCCGGAGAAGACAGTGCAGGCGTGAATAGGAGGGCCAGGAAGCAGGTTCCAGCTCTGTCCAGATTAGGAAGACTTGTCCACTTAAATCTACTTTGGAGAAAAACTCTGAATATTTTATTTTATTCAGCATCTCACCCAGATGGGCAGGGTAAAGGACTGAAACTTGGGAGTTTACCTTATAAATTGTGCTATCAATCTCAGTTCAGGTAAGTATGGTTTAGCAAAATATGCTTGGTAAGTTCATCCGATTTTAGTCTTCTGGGAAACTATTTTTGTGTTTCCTTTCTTAGTTTCATAAGTAAAAATGTCTTCTGTGTGGGGCCAGCCTGGTGGCATAGTGGTTAATTTCATGCACTCCACTTTGGTGGCCCAGGGTTTGCAGGTCAGATCTCCAGTGCGGACCTAGCACCACTTGTCAAGCCACGCTGTGGAGTCATCCCACATAAAGTAGAGGAAGATTGGCACAAATGTTAGCCCAGTGACAATCTCCCTCAAGCAAAAAGAGGAAGATTGGCAACAGATGTTAGTTTAGGGCCAATCTTCCTCACCAAAAAAAAAGTCTTCAGAGGATCACCGATCTTGATTTGGCCAAACAAAGAGGACAAGGAATTTTTCCATTCTGAGTTGGGCAGACAGGACCCCAGTGCCTCTCTGGAGGCCAAGTGCAGGGGAAGGCTGGGGCTGTCTCAGCCCTAGTGCAGGGAGATCAGCATGGCTGGACAGTTGGTGGGGGAACCGCAGGGGCTGTGGACATGTTTAGCTGTGGGTGCCACTCCTTCTGGCCTGGACCACTTGCTCCCACTGGCACATCGTTATACACAAGGGGCCATAATCATGGACTGAGAATGATTTTCAATCTTCCCAAGCAACCTACCCACGGGTGCGCATTTTCCTTCCCAGAAGTTACTTTGAAGGCTATGCACACACTCTGATGATGCTGCAGGCCAGTGTGGTAGAGGAGAAAGAGTCTGAACTTTTAAAGTAGTTAGACCTAGAATAGAATTGTGGCTTTGCTGTGTTTACAATTTCCCCCTTGCTCCCTTTCTCCTTCCCCCTCTTTCCATTGTCCTTCCTTCCATCCTTGCACTCCTTTTCACTCCTTCTTTTCCCCTTCTCTTTTCCCTCCCCTCATTCTATCAATTCATTCACAAAATAGTTATTGAATTCCAACTTTATGCTGGTCTGTGCTAGGTGCTGGGGATACAGTGGTAAACAAGGCAGACACACAGTCCCTTCTCTGGTGGAGTGTACAGTGGGGAAGGCATTGAACAATTATTATAAGGGGGATGTGTGTAACAGCAGGCAACCAACCCGATGCTGTGGAAGGAAGGATGTAGACGAGGATTGAACCAGGGTGAGGCATCATGGACAAGGTCCTCATTTCCTCATTGTCTCTTGCTCTAAATTGTGAGAATTAGAGATAATGTGTGCGAAGTGTCTAGTACCATGCTTAGTTCATGATGGCACTGTGATTACTCAAACCAGCTTTGGGATTCTTCTTGGGGAACTGTCACCAGGGTCAGTTTCAAGCTCCATTGATGGTCATTTCTTTATTATCCTGCCTTCCCTTTGCTTATGCTAATCATCTTTTCACCCTGGTGGACCTGGCTGCCGCTCTGAGACTGGGATTCCCTGGGGGGCAGGGGCACCAGTTACTCTCTTTGAACCTCCAGAACACCTACAACAATGTCAAGCACATAGTAACTGCTCAATCAATGTTGCTGGATTAAAATGAATTGGATAATGAAAATTGAGAAGAATCCCAGAGAAAGGGCACCAAGCAATCCAGAGAAAGGGAAAGTCTTAGAGGAAGAAATTGGAACCTATCCCGCTGTTCTGATATTATCTTTATGACCTCTTGGGAGAATAAAAACCAACACACATCACACTTGTTGTCTCATCTTTTCCTCTGATATCAGGCAGACAGGATTAATAAAAGAAAGAATATTTAGTTGGAGTTTTACTCCAAGGGATCCTTCTTAATTAAGTGGTGAGGCTTAATTAAAAACCTAATTAATCATAATAAGCTGTTGCTGTTGTGCTTGGCGATAAGGTATAGGCTTTCTGAGAACATGAAGCTACAGGAGCTCTGAGCTGCATGGATGAGAAATATCCCCCAACCCACCAAACAGATGGTGAACCTCTGAGCCGGGAACCCTCCTGGTGGGCTGGTTGGGGATTACCCGTTACAGGCTAATACACAGAGATGGACTTACCATGGAGCTAATGAAGATTAGGTTTTGGGCCCTTCACTTGCATAGGCCCTACCAAGGTCATGATAGGGGACCTCAGTGTGTGTTTGGCCTTTTTTTTTTTTTGGTAAAATTTGCAATGGTAAGATATTTTTGTACTCTCTTCCTTAAAGGGGGTTTCTTTAAGCTTCAAGTCAACAAAAGTTGGAATTTCCCTACTAACATGTCTCCGAGAAAAGGACTAGGGTGTAAGATGGAGCCCAGGTGGAAGGGCATTAATAATGAGGATGATGTTGATGATGATAATGTAGGTATGACTGTACAGAAAGAAAAGCTGGACACAGCCCAGAGAACTTGTTGGAAAATTGTTTTGGATCAAAAATGAATAGAAAAGGCCTGGCGAAAGTATTTAAAAGTCAATTTATCAAGATCAGAAGGCACATAGTAACCCTAGGGCTAGGGTCTTACCCCAGGGTTCATGGAGGGGCTTCAGGGCCTCCCTGGGCACCCTGAAATTGTATGCAAATTGTCGGTATATATACATTTTTTTTCTTGGAAGAGAAATTCCACTCACAAAGATGGGAAACTCTGAAAAAGATATAATCAAGAATGGATTCTGTAAAATTATATTATTCTAGGGAGTAGAACATAAAATGGTAGGGGAAATTACAATTTATAAGCAAGCATAGTATGTGGGATAATCTTGGTTCTGTCTTCACTGTCTCTTGTTTGAGTCCATGTCACGAACAGGCACAGTAAGACAGGCTGGAGGCAACCTCCAGCTTGGAGGAGGGTGTGGGTGGAGGGGGGAAGCCATGCTAGAACCAACCTGGGGGGCAGAAGAAAGGAAGCTTAGTGCAGCCTCTCAGACTGCCTGCATCTGAGGGTCAACAGGCTCACAACTCGTCAGAGAGGAGGCGGAGAAGGGCAAGGGCACAAAGAGGATGATCCCTGGGGATCTTTTATTATGGTACAAGTTGAATGAGGGTTTCAGGATTTGGAATCCTGGCCAAATCTCCTTCATATGATGACTTTTCATCATACATAAAGGCCAGAGCCAGAGATTGAAAGAAAGGACGGGGAGAAAGATTTTAAAAAAAGGATTCTTGAAAACAAGATAGTACCTACTGCCTAGATCTTCATCTTAACTAGAGGTTAAAAATAGTAGGTCTGAGGCCCAAAGAAGAAGGAACTCTGCTAGGCTCCTCCTTATCAGCCCTGTCAGGAACAGTAGGATGGATCCCAGATGCAGAGGTGAAGTTAGGACCAGTTCAGAAACTATGGCAAGGCTGAAATCACAAGATAAAGGAAAGGCTGAGAAATGGGCTGGGAAGAGCACGCCTTAGACTCCAGGGAAGGAGCCAGAGAGTTCATTGTTCATGGGGCCAGGGAGTGGCATTAGATCAGAACCAGATCTGTAGCCAGAAACCAGGTGCCTACCTGCAGTTTCCACCTACACACCCACTTGAGCCAGGTGCAGCCGCTTCCCTGCCTGCACCTGCAAGACCTAGGCTGGCTGGGCCCTGGGTCTGGTCCCACCCTAGTTGGAAGGATGTGAAGAGCTTCCTGCCTAGGGCAAACATTTGGCTCCTAATCAAGTTCTCCTTCCTATTTTCCCTTGTCTGTGCCTAGCCAGCATGGCCAGCTCTTTGACCCCTTGCTGCTCAGACTCCCATCCCTTTAGAATTCCCTCAAGCCAAGCCCAGCCCTAATGTTTTGTCATGGCTTTTCCAGTCCCAGCCTCTTGCACTCTTCCTGCAATCCTTCAGTGCCATCCTGGCACCTAAGTCAGGAAATAAGGCCAAACCCAGATGCTTTCCCTCAGGATGAGGGGTGGGGATCCCTGAGGGAAGAGAGAGTAGGGTAAAGGCTGTGACTCTGGTCATGTTAAAAAGAGAAATCGCCTCTTCCTTTGTTCCCCAGTAATGTCACTACCAAGTTAATTAAAAATCCAAGAAGGCAAAAAGGTGGAGGAGCCTATGAGGAATGCACATTTTATCACCCTTGGTCCCTGAGCAAAGAATAAGGGACAGTGAGAAAGTCTCTATAATGTTCTGAGAGCACCTATCACAAAAGCGTTATCACTTACATAAGCAGAGTCTATATTCTTTCTCCAGTATGGGGAGCATGTGCTAAATCCGGGCAAGGGTTAACCATTTCAGCAGATTATATCCAGCTTGGGTTTAACTTTTAAGCAAGATGCTAGAGGGCATGTCTTAACTGTCATGCTGCATTGTGACTTTAAGTCTGGCTGTGGAAGCTCTGACTCCCTTCTTTACAATCTCCACAGGTGTGCAGAGGACTTCAAAGCTAGTTCTAGAAGGAGGTTATTGAGGATTACCTCTGAGGAAAAAAGAAAGAAATCCCATAGAACAGATGCTGAGAGAAGTGAACTAAACCCTCCTTGAGCGAGTACCTTTAGATTAATTTTAAAATTCCAAAATCTTCTTGTGCCCTTGCTCAAGAAGGGGGACTTCCGCACTCCAGAGAATAATTTCAGATTGGATAACCTCTCTTCTTTTCTGAAAGTTTACCCAGAGAAATTTCGGTATTACCTTAGGCTGTTGAACAGGACCTGTAGCAGCTCCGTCTTCCAGCCCAGCACACAATACGTTCTCAGACATTGTTTCTTGCTATTGTACTGTCAACTATAACTTTATACTGGAGAAAGTAAAATGTGGGCATTTTAGTATTTGCTTCTCTTCTAAAGAAGCAGTTAAATTAATGAGCATGGTGCCCCTTTTTTTATGAGATGGTGACGCTGCTTCATTGACTAATGTTCAATAGGGGATATACTTGGAGTTGCATTTTTCAACAATGATGTTGAGGCTTGATTGCAGTTACCATAAGTGAAAAACTCCTCCTTCTGAATGTCAATATTTGAGTCCTATTAAAAGCTGAGGGGGGTTTATACATTTCACCTAAAGCTTATTTTACTTCTTGGTATTTTCAACGATTTGTGGCCAATGAATCATGAAAATGAAATCTTAAAACCCCAAGAAACCACCAGAAACCAAACGAGGCTTTTAGCATATCTCACAGTGATTATCCCCATCCCCACTCCAAAATGAAAATGTTTGTTTTCCCCAATTTGTTGACATCTTTGGAATTTCCAGATTAAATTGCCCCATTCTACTGAGGGTAGGATAACTGAAATCGAGTTTGGAAAGTCCTTTTAATTCAGCCAATCTCACTCTTTATCAGAGAACAGGAAAGATAGTAATTTTTCTCATTTCATAGAGGTTTCTCACTCTTTTTTTTCTAGGAAAGATGATTTCTACTAAGTTTTTTTCTTAATTTAAAACTTCTAACAACTTTCTGGTTAAGATATCTACCAATTTTAGTCATTCATTTTCCAGGTAACAATGAAAACAAGTCAATTTGTTTAGCCATTTGTCATGTTACCCTCTAGATGGTCACATACCTGAGCGACAGATCCCCTGTTGCCTATTTCCTCCCATTTCCTCTTACTTATTCTTGCTAGCTATTTCTAATTTCTTTTAATTTGGGGGACTTTTAGTTTTCGTTTCTCATAGTACAGACTTTTAGTTTTCCTTCCGTGTCCCTTCTCCCCTTGCTCCTAGTAATAGGACCCGCTTTTGGTTTTAGCAAAGCACAGTGTTCCACCCTCTTCCTCTCACACCCAAAGTAGAATTTGCATTTCCCAGTCTTCCCTGGGCTGGTTGTGACCACGTGACTAAGTTCTCCCTAACGGAATGGAGCAGAAGTGATGAGCACAATTTGTGTTCACTTCCGTATCAGAACATTGCTCACCCTCCACTTCAACTCCTTCTCTGTAGGCTGGAACTTGGATGTGGCATGAGTGAGCCAGCTGTAACCACAGAGGCATGGGCAACATCCTAGGGGAAGGAAAAGCTTTAATGTAAAAGGAATCTCAGTGCCTGGACAAACCACCAATCTGCCCCGGACCACCTGCCTATCTCTAGGCTGTTACATGAGAGAAAAATAGATTTCTCTCTTATTTGAACAATTGTATTTTGAAATCTTTTTATTACAACAGCGTAACTGATACCCTGGCCCTGACTATACATTTCTTAAACAAAAGAGAGGATGCTACCACTGTACTCTATGCTAGTCAGATCTTACTTGGCATGTAGTATCCCTATCTGTGAATCACATTTTAAGACTTAAAGACAAAGCGGAGGTTTTCAGATGAGAGCAATGAGAATGGTAAGGAATTCAAACCTGAAGAAACTGGAAGACAGATCTCAAAGCAGGAGTGCTGTTTTCAAATGTCTGAAGAGCTGGCATGTGGAAGAATGATTCACCTCGTTCTGTGTAGTTTTCATGGATAGAAGTAGGACTCAGGGTGGAAACAGATTTTGCTCAAGATGAAGAACATTCCTGGTTGTCAGATCTGCATAGAAATAGAAAGGGCAACTCTAGAAGCATCGAGTTCCCTGCCCATGGAGACATCTTAACAGAACCTGGATAACCATTTGGCTGGATTCATAATGACTATGTGTCATGCATGTACATGACACAAATTGTCTCAAATTCTTAGAACAACACTAAAAATTGTATATTTTTTATCTCCATTTGATAGAAAAGGACTCTAAGTCTGAGACAAGTTAAAACTTGCCAAGGGTCTCAAAGCTGGTTAGTAGCAGAGTCCATGTTCTTTTTACTGACCACCATCAAAGTTGATTTACAAAATGGCTTAAAAGTTGCTTCCAGATCTGAAATTCCATGAGTCCCAAATCTTTACTTAAATTCTGAGGCATCAGAGCCAGACACATCTCCTGAAGGTTGATGTGCCTGATCTCTTAAGTTTGAACCCAGTAGCAAAGTTACTTTGAGACTTCTTTTATGTGTCAGAGATTGCCAGCTTATCACACATCCATTGTCTCTTCTTTTTTGGCACACAATAAGAATATAATTTCCAATTTCCCTTGCAGTGGAATGTGAGCAAAAATGATGTGGGCCTCTCTCAGATCTGGCCCATAGAAACATCTCATATTCTTTCTTCTGCTGCTGCTGGATACTGACACATGAAGTGACCTTGAAAGTTGAGCGATGAAGATGATAGAATTTCTCTTTCAGCCTTGTCCCTGAACAACGTGTTGAGTAGAGCCCCCTGGAAACCCAAAATTGCTTTGGACTGTGTAAGTGAGGGAGGCATAAAACTGTGTTAGAACCCTTTTATAGTTTAGAGTCTATTGATAACAGCAATTAGCCTACCCTCTCCAATACTGGTCCTCAGCCACTAAATATCGTAGTTGTCTAACTCCATCATAGGACTTTGTGCAGGATCACCACGTTTATCGACAACTCTACTGGGCTGAACTTTTTGAAACTGCAGATGTTTGACTCTTTTTGACTAAAAAAGCAGAACTTTAATACTGTTCAACCTAAAATAATAGAAGATAATCTGATTCCTTTCGCCTCTCACCCTTTTGACCCCCGCGCAACTCTGCCCAATTGATAGAGTGATCAGTTTCTTTATACAACATCAGAGATGTTTCCAATACAGACTCTCTTTCAAAAAGATTTGCCAAAAGTCTGTTGAATAGCAGCCTATGGTACAGTCCACTGATTTATGCTGTTGGATTCTTCATTATTTTTCTTTCTTTCTTCTTCTTCTTTTTTTTTTTTTTTTACTTTGAACATCAGGAAATTTCTCATGGAAGAAAATCTAGATTTCCAGACTATTTTACAAATCGGAAGATGTAGCAGTACATGTCACAGTCAGCAGGCTCTCAGGAGATCTTCTTCAGACAGGTCATACCTTCTCTAGGTCTCCACAGACCCAACACTCCCCTTTCGTCCCTAACACTGACCTGCATATCACATGCCACACATCTTTGGGATGCGGGTTTTTTTTTTTAAACCCAGCCCTTCAGATCATTTGTGCTTGCACTCCCTGTTAACACAGAAGTCAAGTCAAGGATTAACAAAGAACTGCTATCCTGAGAACGGCTTTCAAAGGAGTTTGAATGCCTTTGGAAGACAGTGAACACTTCATGGGCCATGGCAGGAAGAGTCAGAAAAAGTCTTCCCATTATGCTTGGGTACTGGTTCTCCTTGTGGGGGCGTATACCTAGGATATCAGAATGTATTCTCTTCACTCTCCGGTTTCCTTTCTGTAACACAACATGTGGGACATAAAATGAAGCTTTGTGAAAGAGAAGAATAAAATCATGTTGTTCTGTTTTTAATTGAAAGCCCCAATAGCTGTACTGATTGGTTTTACTCTACCAGAGAGTTAAGCAATTTCCTTTGTCACCTCCAAATCTCCAACTGTGCCGAGCTGCAGTTGTCACCGTCAGCCTCTTGACTGTTGTGTAGGCTCAGGTAACATGCTCATCAGCTGGGAACCAGCAGAGCAGAGAGGCTGGGAGCTGGAGAAGCGGGACAGAGGACCTTCACCTTGACAGGGGGTGGGCATCTACTCAGGGCGGGGCCAGGGCTCTGACAGTCACGGATGGTGCTTCAGCAGGTGTGGTGCTTCTTTTCAAACCTCCGGAGTATGCCAAGGATTAGGTTTTCTGTAGATGTGTACATGATTTTCATTTACAAAGCTTTCCTTTCCCAAGAGTCCAAAAATCAATGAGTACAAAGTGGATCACTGACCTCCCAGAGAATTTTCTACACTCGTGGTATGAACTGGGGGAGGGAGGTGGGTGAAGTAGGGCAGTCAAGGTGAATACTTGAAGCTGGTTTTGCCCAACTTGCGGTATGGGCACCACTGAAACAGGCATGATGATTTGAGGTGGTAGACAAGTGTACATCTTAAAATGTTAATAATGTGACATTTACTTTAACATACATTAGAATGAAAACAATACAACAATATCTCAAACTGTGATTACATTAATATAAATGCTCAGGGTACATAAAGGAAAATTTAGACTTTTTAAAGGGAAATATTAGGTTAAATAAGAATATAGGGACTTCCACTTCCAATCAAGATAGAATAACCGGGACCAGATTTGTCCTCTTGCCTGAAATAGCTGGAAATAAAGATATACAAATGAAACAACAGTACTTAAGATATTGGACATCAGGCAATGATGAGTGGGGATCCCTGATTGACAGGAGACAAATGAGGCGAGCTTTATGACTACCTGAGCTCTTATTACTCGGAGAAAGTTTCCAGGTCATGGTACAGGGATGGAGAACCCAGCAAAGCTGAGTAGTAGTTTCCCTGGGTCACAGAAACAGAGCTGGGCGTCCTTGGAAGTCAGGGTATCTGTAAGAAAAAACAAACAAACAACCCTTTGATCTCTATCTCATACCAGATACAAAAACTAACTCAAAATGGATCATAGGCCTAAATGTAAAACTCGAAGCTATAAAACTTCTAGAAAAAACAAAGGGGAAAATCTTTGTGACCTTAGCTTAGACAGAGATCCCTCAGATACAGCACCAAAAGCATAATCCATAAAAGAAAAAAAATGATAAATTGAGCTTTATCAAAATTAAGATCTTCTGCTTTTAGAAAAATGAAAAAACAAGTCAAAACTTGGGGAAAACATTTGAAAATCTCATTTATCTGATAAAGGATTTGTGGCCAGAATACATAAAGCAGTCTCAAAAACTTAATAAGAAAACCAACAACCCAATTAAAATTGGTCAAAGCGTTTAAATAGACATTTCACCAAAAAAGATACATGAATGGTAAATAAACTCCTGAAAATATGCTCAAAATCATTAGTCATTAAGGAAATGCTAATTGGAACTCAGACCTATTAGAATGGCTAAAATTAAAAGGACCAACCATACAAAGTGTTGGCAAGTATATGGAGCAACAGGAACTCTCATTCACTGCTAGTGGGAATGAATTATGGTACAATCAATTTGGAAAACAGTTTGGCAGTTTCTTAAAAAGTTAAATATACACTGACTCTATGATTCAGCCATTTCATTGCTGCATATACAAGAGAAATGAAAGCATACGTCCGTACAAAGACTGGTACAAAGACATCCACAGTAGCTGTATGTGTAATAGCCAACTGTTGAAAAGAACTCAAATGTCCATCAGTAGGTCAATGGATAAACAAATTGTGATATACCCATGCAATAGCAAACTTCTCGGTCATGAAAAGAAATGCATTAATGATACACACAACATGGATGAATTTCAAAACAATTATACCGAGTTAATGGAGCCAGACAAAAGGTACATACTGGACGATCCCACTTATACAAAATTCTAGGAAGTACAAACCAATCTGTAGTGATAGAAAGCAGATCAGTGGTTGTCTGTGGACAGAGGTCAGAGAGGGGTGGAAGGGAATGATTACAATGTCATACAAAGAAAATTTGGGGGTGATTACTATGTTCAGCATCTCAATTGTGGTGATGGTTTCATAGGTTTATATACATGTCGAAACTCATCAAAATGTAAACATTAAACATGTGCAGTTAATTGTATGTCAATTGTACCCCAATGAAGCTGTTAAGAAAATGTGACTATAGCTGGTTATGGCAAAAAAATTAAAGGTTGAATGACAAAATTTTGGAAACACAGCTTGAACTTATCCTATTTGTTCTCTTCTACCCATCCTTCCTCTCTTAGTCTCTTGTCCTTGTCCCTCTTTCTCTTCCTTCTCCCCAGGTTAGAGCAGGTGATAATAGTTTGGGACAACCATGTATAAGACGTCCCTGACCTCAGTAGAAGAAAGGGCTTTCTGACAATTTTTGCCCTCTAAAAATGCAATGGAATAAGATGTTTCATAAAATAGGAAGCTCTCCATCTCAGGGATCCCTCAGCAGAGACTAAATGAACGGTTGACAGGGATATCGTAGCATCAGATGGGACGTTGTGCCAAATCAATGGCTTTCAAGCTTTTCTTTTCTTTTTCTTTTTTTAATACCATTAAACACTTTCTACAAATGAATGAAATCTTAGGTGGAAGATAAATATTTAGGGAAGACAAATGAGGCAGTTCTTTGAAAAAAGTTGAGAGCCCAGAGTCCTGCCTTCTTGGCCCTATCTTTTACATACTATTGTGGTCCTTCCACACCTTCTTAGGAAGATGACTCTTGTTTGCTCCAACTCTGAAATTCTATAACAGTTTGGTTGCAATGGGAGTAATTGAGGGCCATAAATGAGAAGGTTTAGCCCAAACCACCCCAGTTAGAGCAGGGAGTTGAGGTGAAGGTCTGACCACATCTTAGTCACCTGAGACAAAGTGGACCCATTTGCAATAGAAGAGGCAGTTATGTTCTTTTCAAACAGATTCTGTAATTACAACATTGATAATCTTTTTCCCAGAGGGAGTGTAATACAGCTACTCTTTATCCAGATGTCCCAGCCCTTTTTCCTCTTCACTTTCTGAAAAAGAAAGGATTTCAAATAATGGCTTGGTTAAAAACAGTTTGGTTGGTTGTTTCTCTGTAGATCATCCATTTTCTTCTCCCTTTGACCCTGAACATGCCAATTGTGTTTGACCACACTTGAGTCAATAGGATAAAGGATGCTCTTTCTTTGTTAATAAGACTGATAAAAGTAATCATGGTGAGCATTTACTGATCACCGCATGATGGTCAATTTTTATGTGTCACCTTGGCTAGGTACCCAGATATTTGGTCAAACATTATTCTGGATGTTTCTGTGTGTGTGTTTTTGGATGAGATTTACATTTAAATTGGTGGACTTTGAGGGAAGCAGAGTGCTTTCCATAATGTGGGTGGACCACATCCAATCAGTTGAGAGCCTGAATAGAACAAAAGGCAGACCTCCTCCCAACAAGAGGGATTCTCCAGCAGATGGTCTTTGGTCTTCATTTGCAACATCAGCTCTATATTGAACTGCCTTTGGACTCAAACTGTAACTCTTTCCTGAGTCTCTAGCCTGTCGGTCTCCCCTATCAGATTTTGAGCTTGCCAAGCCTCCACAAGTGCGTAAGCCAATTCTTTAAAATAAATGTATTTATATATGCATCCTACTGATTCTGTTTCTCTGGAGAACTCTGACTAACACATACTGCGATAAGTATTTTAAACGTATTAATTCATCTAATTTTCCCAACAATCTTATGAAGTTTGAACACAATACTTTAAGAGGTGTTACTGTTTCATAGTTACGAGAATGAGGCTTAGTGAGAGAAAGTGATTTGCCCAAGATCATCCAGCCTATAGGTGGTGGAGCTGTGACAATAGCCCCAAGCACACTGACTGAGCCACTTTGCTTTACCACCCTAGCTAACCCTTGACATTTTCTGGCCTTAGTGATACTGAACAGGCCTCAACACCAGCCAGTCTGGAATCTGACTTTGACCCTGACCCTTTCTTCCTCCCGAGTGGCTTCTGGGAGGCTACTTCACATATGCCTGGGAGCCTGACACTCCTGACCCTCTCTGGTAAATTCAGGCGTGAGTCTTCACTCGCTAAGCCTCAACTTCCTCCTCTCCAAAAGGAGAGAAAATCACTTGGCCAGCTTGTGCTGAGCATTAAATGCAAGTACATAGGGCATCCATCTCACTGCCTGCACACAGTAGGTCCTCAAAAGCAAAGGTCCTCCCCTTCCCATCATGAGCTCATATGGATGGAAATGACACCGGTTCACTACAGCTGGATCTTGGACACTCTCAACTGCTTATAGAGTGAGTCCTTCTGTAGGGCACCTGCATTAGTTGGCTGGGCTGCCATAGCAGATTGCCATGACTGGGTGGCTTAAACAACGGAAATTTATTTCTCACAGTTCTGAAGGCTGGAAGTCCAAGATCAAGGTGTCCGCAGGTTTGGTTTCTCCTGAGACCTCTGTCCTTGGCCTGCATACGGACTTCGTCTTGCTGTGTCCTCACCATGTTCCTGCTTCTGAGTACACGCCCCTGGTATCTCTTTGGGGGTTCAAATTTCATCTGCTTATAACAACAACGGTCAGATTGGATTAGGGTCCACCCTAATGGCCTCACTCTACCTTAGTCACCTCTTTAAAAGGCCCTCTCTCTAAATGCAGTCACATTCTGTGATACTGGGGCTGAGGGCTTCAACATTAGAAATTTGGGGGGACACAGTTCAGCCCATAATACTATCTTATCCTCTAGGGGCAAAGGACCTATTGCGCAGGACCACCCTTCATATCCTTCCCTATTGAGATTTCTGCACAGGGTCTTTTCTGCCTGGCTGTCCCTTCAAACTTTCTGCCAGTTTGTCACTATTTCTTCAGGAGTATTCTAAGAGATTAACTAATCTGATCAGAAATTAAAGGCACATAGTTCACTCAAGTTCTATGAACTTGCTTTTCTCCAGTGGTTATGGAAAGCCAACCAGAACAAGTGTCAAGCATGTAGAAGCTGTTTTATTTTCTTAGTCTGTAAACTGCACCCCTTACTCCCCACCACTATCAAACACACACACACTCATCTACCCACACACACACACGCTGCCTATTAGAAAAATCCGCTGAGAAAAAGGAGGCATTTTGAAATATTCTTCAAACAATAATTTATATGTATATACATATGTACTTGAATATGAATATATATATGATGTCACAACCTCCACTGCTCTTGACTCCCGTGACTTTTGCCTCCTTTAAATCGACTCCTATTTGTTTCAGTTACTCTCTAAGAGGACAACTCCTGTTCACACCATGGATCCTATTAATTCTGTCCCTATGCTTGTTGTGTCTTAGGTTTTTTTTACCCCCTAACATCATAAGAACACAAGAGAGGGGCTCTGGTTGAGTTGGTCACCATCCAATATGGAACACCTCTATTGGTAAGAGTTTTTAGGCCAGAATATCTTCATAGGCCACCAGTCTTCCTGATGTCTAACCTACTTCTGGTTGCCCTTGGCTGAGGCACTAATACTGGGTCCAATCTGGGATGCTTAGGAAAGTAGGGTCTCATGGTACAAACACAGTGACTTACTTACAAGGAAACCAAGTGACCAATGTCCTAGGAAGAGGGTGTAGGAAGGCAAGTACCAGACTCTGTGGAGCTTTCTGGGTTCTCAGAGGGCCATTGTGAAGCCTCACATTGTGTCAGCAGAGTAGCCACCATGTTGGCAAATCTCACTTCATTTTGCTGGTAGCTTGCTCCAAAATATTCATGATCCATTTCAGAGAACAAATGGACTTTCCAACGCCAAGAATCAAATTTTACAAAACTGGATAAATCATAGACCTCTGTTTTTATGTCACTTGAAATCATTTAATTAAGACATAAAAACAAATTACTCAAGAGTAAAGTGTGTGCAAAGAGGATAATTTTATATTCTGGAGGAAAAAGAAAACCTATGGGGAAAAGCAATCCAGAGTCTGAGAAGTTGTCCCCACTTCCTTTTTTTCTTTTTGTCTTTTAAACAACATTTTAGAGTGTGGACTTCTACAGCTGAACTGAAATAGAGAGTACAGGGAGCAAGCAATCAATGGGAGTCACATCTCAATGAAGGCTTTTCTAAAATGGTCCAAGAACCCATAAGGGACTCATTCTGTATTGGATTTCTGAAAATTTGCAGAAAGGACCCAAGCTTGGAACCCAGTGATTGATGCCTGCCATCAGCAGCACGTCTGTTCCTTTCCTCCCTCGAAGGCTGAGACAAATTTTCCCTCATTCAACAAGCTCTCAATCATATTCATGAAGTCAAGACTTCAAATGCGGCATAATTATAACTTTAATAGCTGTTCCAGGTAAAACTGATTCGCGTGATGTGGGATCTTGGCAGCAGTTTAATTACTTTAGGGTAATGATGCGAATCTCAGCGAGGGGCCAGTTTTGGCATTGCTGGCTATTATGTGCAATAATTAATATGATTAAGTGTGCTGCTTTACAAACTCTCTTAGTCCCCTCTCTGTACTAATATTTCGGGCTTGTCTTTGAAACTACTGTTTGGGCAAAGTTTCCTTCCCTTTGTTTTCCTCTGGAGGGCAGGATATATTCCTGAAAACACAAGTATCTTTATTGATAAAAAATATTTTCTGGAAACTTTTTGCAGAGATAAAGCCCAAGGAGGAGCTTATTTGCTTTTTTTGTGATCTTTCTCTTGTCTCCTTCCTTCCTTGCTTGTTTATTTCTTGTCTTTTTGCTTCTCTCACTTGTGTAATTTTAAGGCTCTCCAAAAGGAATTCAAGTTTCTGAGCAATGATGCAAAGATTTTAGCCAATAATGATAGCAACTTATGTTTAGGTTGGTTGCTGGTTGTGTGCCAGGAATCGCTATAAGTCTTTTACTTGCCTTATTTCATCTCATCAAAATAACTGATTTCCATATTATAGATAAAAACACAGACGTCTATACAGCTTAGGTATCTGGTCCACAATTGTGTAGCTAGTACGTGATGGCACAGGGATTGAAATCTAGATGGTCTGTGACCCCATAGTGGGAGCTTTTCCATACTGAGTTCTATTGAAATCTGGTAGCTGTGAAAGTAACTTCTCTCTCTCAAAATAAGTCATTCCTGCAACTGATATCTTGCAACATACCTATGTTGAGGGTTTATTTGTGCCAGGACCATGTTAGAGGCTCAGGGACCAAGACACAGCCCCTGCCCTCAAGTAGTCACGTCCTTCTGGAGGTGATTACGGTAGTGTGAGTTAACTGCTATGGTGGGAAAGCAGAGAAAATGTCTTTTAAAATAATGTTAGTGTGATCAGTCAGAGAGATTTGATGTGTGCCTGAAAAATCCCAGTTAATTCCAGCCACTGGATTACTTCTTGCAGAAGTATGAAGAAAAGTCAAGGAGTATTACATAGATGATAGCCTTGTATCATCAAACATTAGCAAAATTTTTCTTCAAGAGACAGATAGCAAATATTTTAGTTTTTTCTGGCATGCAGTCTCTGTCACAGCTACTCAACTCTGCCATTGTGGCACAAAAGCAGCCACAGACAATATATAAATGAACTCTGTTCCAGTAACACTTTATTTATAAAAACATGGGCTGGGGGCCAGCCCCAGTGGCCTAGTGGTTAAGTTTGGCATGCTCCACTTCAGTGGCCTGGGTTCGGTCCCCGGGCATGAACCTACACCACTCATCTGTCAGTGACCATGCTGTGGTGGTGCTCACATACAAAAAGAGGAAGATTGGCAGTGGATGTTTGATCAGAGTGAGTCAGCAAATAAATAAATAAATAAATAAATAAGTAAAAACATGGGCTGGATTTGGCCCATGCACTATAACTTGCCAACACCTGGTCTAGAGCATTAAATGAGAAGTTGAAGGGGAAAAAAATCCAACATATAAGGATTTCTGATATACTGTAGGTGCTCAATAATTGTTCATTTCTCTTCCTTCTTACAATTTATTCCATTAGGCTGATGGGTCCAAAGATACATGCTGTCACTCTCTCTCTCTTGAGGTGCTCACGGTCTAGTTGCGGTGACAACACATAGAAAATATAGACAGCAATACAATTTTGCAAGTGCTAGTTGTGAGAGGAATAGAGTAAACCATAAAGTTATAGGAAGTGAGTGAAGGGAACAGCTTCCATAGGAGAAAAGTCGAAGGTTAAGTTAGGAAAGAAGAAAGGACTTCCAGGTGGGGCATCCAAAGGAGAGGGGATGATCTAAGTATTTTCAGAGGAAGCTGAGTGGAACCGTTTGTCTAAAGAAGAGAGGGTGCATATGAGAAGAGTGAGTGGAGGCCCTGTTTAGGTGGGGAGGTAGTGGGGCTGAATATTAGATTCAGGTGTTTACATCTTATTGCATACATGTCAATGAATGTGCTATTAAGGGTCTTTGGAGAGAACATAGGAAGCACTCAACAGATATTTGTTGAAGGAATGAATTCATCTGAAGTGATTTACATGATGGCTGGGCAGAAAATGCTAGTTGAATGATCAAGGGATAAGGATTCAGATCAGAGTGATGGCAGTTAGAATCGACCAGAAAGGACATATTGAAACGACACTAAGAAGGAAGAATGGACATGACCTGATGACTGAACTGCAAGCAAGAGAGAGGGCTAGTTAAAGGTGATGCTGAAGTTCAAGTCTGGTCGCCGGGAGAACAGTGCTGCCCGTGACAGAACAAAGGATGTCAGGGAGGCTGCTTTTTGGAGGAAACATCATGAAGTAGCCTTAAATACTTGAATTTAGGGTCCCTGAAGAGCATCCAAGTGGAAAAGTGTAGTGCAATAACATGGGCTCAAGAAAGAGAGAGCATCTGGCAGCATAGATTTAAACATCAGCCTCATAAAGTGATGGATCCTGAGAACGGATGAAGTCTTGACTCTGGATGAGATCTGAACATCAAAATAAAGACCTGATGTGGAGACAGAGTCAGAAACAGGGGTTCTCCTTGGAAACCCAAAAGCGTCTCTCTAGTTCATCATGATTATTGTTAAATAAATAGCAAGCAATAGGATATATTGGAGTATATGAGGAAGCCATTTAGTGTAAAACTAATTCGGCCTGACTTTGTTTTTCCAAAAGAGCCTGATGTGGCTATTGAGCGTGCATTGTATATCTGCTTTAAGTATTTACTGTGTCTCAAAGACAAGAACAATGCCCTTTAAGATAAAGAAAGAGGTAACTCCCCCGACATCATCATTTCCTTAAGGATAAGCATCTCTCCCTAGGCTAAGGATGGACTGCTTACCTGCTGTGGCCACCCGGCTGGAGACCATACACTTGCTGCATGCTGTATTCATCAGTTACTGTGTGATTGCTGTGCCGGCTAGGCAATCTCATGTCTGTTGTAAAAGGGACAGTCCAATCGTATGTGGTACATGCTCTTTGATGGTGTATAGCTACTCTGTACACCCCATTTCTTCGGAGTGCTCCATTCCATTGTGAAAGGACTCTCCCAGGCTATATGGTCCTCAGATCTGGCTCATAATAAACTCACCCCAATTTTGATTTAGAGATTGGTTATGGATTATTTGTGTCAACACTATTATGGCAATAGAAGCTCTGACAGATTGGCTAGGTCTCACAGCATTTTTTTTTTTTAATCTAAAAACAAAGATCAGGAAAAGAATTAGGTAAATCCTGGGATTCTGATATACAGAAGCTTCTCCCATACAATCCTAAAGAAAAGACACTGAGCATGAACTCCTGAACCATTTAAGTTGTAATACGTAAGTCTAGGATAGAGTAATCCCATTGAGTTCGGTTAATAGAAGACATGGAACTGTCACCCATAATCATGATAAAACAACTCTAAGACATGCTCAACACTTTTCCAAATGTGGTTAGTTCAACCTCTACTTAGCAAAGCTACTTTCAGATATAGATCCTAATTTGTTGCTCTGTTAAATAAATACAATTTTATGCCAAATCTTAAATAACTCTCAGCAGATCTCTAGTTGATCTATTTCTTTGTCTTGCAACTTTTCTTATTACTGCTGTGAGGAAGGAAATTCCCCTTGACTAGGAAGAGAAGTGGTCCATGGACCAAGAGTAAGAGAAATGGATTCTTCTATAATAGAGGTGTCATTATATTTTCTGAAAGTAAAATCAAACAATGTTACCCAGAGGCATTGGAGTTGGGCCTTGTTAGACACCAATTCTCTATTAAATTGGTGAGTTGTGGAGAAAGGTGTTATCACCTGAAACAGTTTTGAAGAGTTTGTTCATTTTCCACTGTCCATTTACCTATTTCTTGAAGCTGGTGAAATACATTGTACTTATGTCACTGTGGGGTCAAACAGAACATTCTTTATCAGGAATATATAACGGTGAAGGAATCATCGGATTTTTAAATCTAGCTCCAGAGCTTGCCAAGCTTAAACTTCTAATTTTTTTAAAGAGAAAACTCAGGCCCAGAGAGGCTGAATGACTAAAAATGTCTCAGCAAGTAAGCCGCAGAGCCAGGTCTTGAACCCAGGAGTCCTGGTCCCCGGTCCATTACTTCAGGTGCATCTTTGTCAGAGATTCACTTTGGCCATGAGTGGATTCTTTTTCCTTTGTGGGAATTTGAAAAAGAGCATTTAAGCCACAACCACACTAAAGATGGAGGATTCATGTTGAAAAGGCATCCACCATGCTCATCTCTTAACAACACTCTCTAAGGGTTGGGGCAGCGTCAAAGAGCCCTGTTAGAGACCTGATCACTTCAAGGAGAAAGCAGAAATCTTAAAAGGACCAGGCATAATCCCTTTGAGAACACCAAGGAGACCAGAGAGCCAGCCCTGAAACCTTGATATTTAAAGCAGTTGTCCACAGACATAATGTCCTTAGTTTGATCAAAGGGCCGGGCCACACAATCCCTGGGAACAGGAAGGCCGACAAGGGGGAAGGGCCCTTTGTCCTCGAGGCCTAGAGGCCTGGAATCCGGATGCCTTGGTGGGCGGGGCTGCTGGCCAGGCAGGGCGAGGCTGAGGCCCCGCCTGTCCCCTGCATTCCTCCCCTGCCCTCCGCTGGTCCCCACACCAAGAAATCATTCAGAGCCTTGCCCTCTTCCCACCCTCAGTTTCCTATCAGTTTTCTTCAGCACATAAATAGTAGAAATTTCCCCTGCCTCATAGGCTTTACTGGAACTTCTGGTGTTTAATTCTGTAATCAGAAAAGGTAAGCACCCGAATTTAACTCTTTGAGTCTTTCTCCCAGCGTGTGGTTTCCTAAACAAATATTCCATGTATCGCTCAGGTCACATTCTTGACCTTGTTGTTTCAGGTGCCTGATAATTCTGGGCTAATGACAGCCCCGTGAGCATACTCGTCACCGCTCCCCCATCTCATCGGCTCCCCCTGGCCTCCTGTCCCCCACAGATTTCCCAGAGCCCATTTTTGTCCTGGCCTCTTCCCCATTAATTGCTTTTCCCTTGCAGCCTTTCTTTATCAAAGTGCTTTCTCTGAAGGCTTACACTTCAGATTCCTGCCCTGGGTGCCCTTGGCCCATTCATTATTTAATTTTTCTTTCAGTCCTCTGCCTGTCAGGCAATGTCTGCACTCTGATTGTTTTCATTTTTGAAAGTCTCCAAACACAGATTGCAGCCTTGCAGACAAAGTTTTAAAAAATTATAATGATCTCCAGTGCACACACACACAAATGAATTAGAAAAATGTGCTTTGGACCCACCCACATTCTTAGAAGCACAGAATTTCAGGGATGAAAGGGCTTTATGCACTGCTCTCTGGCCTGACAGCGACACTACTGCTAATGACCCCTCTCCTGCCTTGCAAGTTGTTGAAAAGGTACTTATTTTCCTCCAGTCAGTCAAACAAACATATAGAAAGTACCTTCTAGAGGCTTTTCAACATCGTACTAAGCTGGTTGAAGGCTTAGCACTGTCTCCCTGAGGGAGCTGCATTGTCCTAGAATGAGGCAACTCTATCTAATGGTAACTAACATAGGTCTATTGCAGTAAAGCATTTAGAATAGTTAGGAAAGAGGAGAATGGACTAGGCCTCTGGGGATGAGTAACAATTGGATTCAAGAAAGTTCTTCCTCTGACCTTTTCTTTCCTTCTTTTTTTCCCTAAACTTCAGTTATGTTTAACATTGTTAAGGGCCAAGCTGTGTCCCTCCAAAATACATATGGTGAAGTACTAACCACCAGTATCTCAGAATGTGACTGTATTTGGAGATAGGGTCTTTTAAGAGGAAATTAAGTTAAAATGAAATCATTAGTGCGGACCCCACTCCACTAAGACTGGTGTCCTCATAAGAAGAGGCGATCTGAACACAGACATGTACAGAGGGAAAGACACAGAGAGAAGATGGCCATCTGTAAGCCAAGAAGGCAGGCCTCAGATGAAACCAACCAACCCTGCTGATACCTTGAGCTCAGACTTCTAGTCTCCAGAACTGTGAGAAAACAAATTTCTGTTGTTTAAGCCACTTAGTCTGCGGTACTATGTTATGGCAGCCCTAGCAAACGAATACAAAATTGATATTTCAAGATGGCGTTAGCTCTAGACGGACAATGAACTTAACCAGAGAGCAATTTCTGGGTAGGCAGTGGCTTTTCCGTCCCAACGGAGTTCTCAGGCACTTAATTCTTCTTTGCTGACGAGCAGTAGATATTCAGCATGTGTTTATTGGGCACATACTTCATGCCAGGCACTGTGTTAGGCCAATGAACAGAGACTCAGAAGCCAATGGCTATGCCTAGATTCCAGATGAGATTAGTGACTCCAACTGCCAATGGATGCGTGTTGATGAGGAGTCCTCAAGACAATCTCCTCCCAAGGACCTAATGCCTAACCTGTAATAAGACTTTCCTTGTTTACTAGACGGATTCCTAAAATATTAAATGGAACCAAATGAATTGCCTTTTTATGTAGGTAAAAAAAAAGTTGAACTAAATGCAACGTGGTATCCCGGATTGCATTGGAAGAGAAAAAGGACGTTAGCGAAAAAATTGATGAAATCCAAATGAAGTAGTTCAGTTAATATTGATGTACCAATGTTAATTTCTTAGTTTGTAGAATATACCTTGGTCATATAACATGTTAACATTAAGGGAAACAATGAAAATATACAGAAATTCTTTATACAATCTTTGCATCTTTTCTATATATCTAAGATTATTCCAAAATAAAAAGTTTACTTAAAAAAGAGGTTTGAATATTGGCAATTTTGCATGGTTTAAACTAATAGATAAAGCCCAGAGGACTTGGATATAGAGCAGACTGAAACGACCTTTTAATTATACGGTAATAGGATTTATGTCTGAAATTTAAGTGTTTTAGCTATAGATTTTTTTTTTAAAGATTGGCGCCTGAGCTAGCATCTGTTGCCAGTCTTCTTTTTTTTCCTTCTTCTTCTTCTCCCCAAAGCCCCCCAGTACACAGTTGTATATTCTAGTTGTAAGTCCTTCTGGCTCTGCTATGTAGGATGCCACCGCAGAATGGCTTGATGAGCGGTACTAAGTCCACTCCTAAGGTCCAAACCAGTGAAACCCTGAGCCTCCAAAACAGAGCGTGCAAACTTAACCGCTTGGCCACAGGGCCAGCCCCAGCTATAGATGTTTTAAAGTGATTGATTGACTATTTGTACTTTGGCAGCCCACACCTTGGATGCCTGGTCAGTATAGGTAAAAGTGAGAACCAGCTAAGCTGACCTTCAAAAAGAGAGGGCCCAATGGCCATTACCAATGGACAGCCTTAAGCCAAGACTTACAGATAGAGCTTCTCTCCCTCCTCTGATTGGACAAGGGTAAACGCAATTTCTTGAGGACTCTGTGCTGCTGGAATGACTGACTCCCTCTGCCCTTCTCCACAGTCAATGGGCATCCAAAGTGGCCTCATTCCAGGAGAACTGATCACTTTCAACTCCCTTCTTTGGCTGAGAAGCCTTCCTTTCTTCCCCACCAGGTCATGGGAAGACAGAAATGTTGTGCTGTATCAGTTTGGGGGGAGTCTGGATTCTCATTTAGAGGAAAGAGAATCTGCTTCCAGTTCTACCCCTGGAAGTAGAAAATTAATCCTTAATCAGACCAATACCACATGAGAGATTTGTTTGGTTTGGCTGACAAGCATTTAAGATTTTTAAGGATTATTTGCTACACTTTTAAATCAGGAAGCTTCACAAAAACAGCTGGATAGTTGGGTTCTCTTGAACAATCACAAGTTCTAGCAAGAGAGACCTATGTTCCTATATGGAAAAGATTGGTTGGAGCCAAGCAGCTGCTGTGCTTTTTCAAGGGGCCCATGTGCTCTCCATTTCCTATACATTCCACACAGCCCTCTTCATTCATTTACGTCACTTGCCTCGCAACTTTAACCGTTTGAGTTTGTAACCCTGGTCTAGATCAATGTTTTTCAAGCTACAGATCATGACCCCGTTGTGAGTCATGAAATCGGTGTAGCGGATAACCAGTGCTAAAAGAAGGAAAAAGAGAAGGAGGAGAGGAAGGGAAAGAAGAGGAAGAGGAGGAAATAGAAGCTATCAGAATATACCACCTGTAGTAAGGGTTAGGGTTATTTTGTGAAACCTTGGTTTCCGTTGTGTTTGTGTGTGCTTGCACTAAGTTACAATGCGAAATACACATGCTCTTGTGAGTTGCAATAAACACGTTGGAAGGGCAAGACTAATGAAAATTTCAATCATCCAAGGTTTTGTTAAATATTTAGGTTGCCATATTTGTTTACTGTTTTTGTTTTGTTTTCCCTTAAATCACCTGGAGGGTGGGAGGGGTATTTTTTATATAAACATAACCACAGAATTCATACAAACATGATACTGTGGAACCCTATGAATGTCTGTAGAAGATTTGTAATAAAGAATGAAAGCATCTAATTGAAATGAAAGAAGAGATAAATCTTGTTGTTTCTAAGACCTATGATCCAGCAGATTGCAGAGCTGTTTGCTTTTAAGTTAGATGATATTGAATAATAATTGGATTTATTTACATAGGTTATTTAAGGCAACTAATACTCTAGACTAGATCAGCACTGTCCAACAGAACTTTCTGTGACGATGGAAAAATTCTATATCTACCTTGTTCAATATGGTAATCACTAACCACATGCGGTTTTGTTGGTATTTGAAATGTAGCCAGTGTGACCGAGGACCTGGATTTTTAATTTTAATTTTAATTAATTTAAACTTAAGTAACCACATATGGCTAGTGGCTGCCATGTTGGATGGCATAGCTTTAGACTCTAGAACTAATATCTTGAAAGAAGGATGGCTCTGTTTCTTTTTTGTTTTCTGCACTAGTAGCACCCATTGGCCTGATAGAATCATCTTGTTCAGGCACTACAGGCCAAAGAGTGAGGAGGGCTAACATTCAGTCTGCTAGGCACAGTTTACTTTTTTTGGTTCAGATTATTGCTAGAGACAAATGATCCAACTTCTAAATGCGGATCCTCTAAGTTCTTATCCTTAGTGATTTTTGGTTTTTTGAATTAAAAATTACTTGAGGCAGATCATGTGATTTTGAGCTAAATGATTAAAAACTATAATAATTATTCTTTAATAACTACAATAGTAATAATAAAAGTAATTTTAAAAAATAGTAATAAGAGGGGACTGGCCCCGTGGGCGAGTGGTTAAGTTCGCGTGCTCCGCTGCAGGCGGCCCAGTGTTTCGTTGGTTCGAATCCTGGGCGCGGACATGGCACTGCTCATCAGACCACGCTGAGGCAGCGTCCCACATGCCACAACTAGAAGAACCCACAACGAAGAATACACAACTATGTACCGGGGGGCGTTGGGGAGAAAAAGGAAAAAATAAAATCTTTAAAAAAAAAAAATAGTAATAAGAATAGCAGCCACTTATTAAGTGCTTACTGTGTACCTGGCACTGTGATAAGCACTTTGTATACCTTATCCCACTTATTCACATTAATCCTATGAGATAGGAGGTATTGACCTATATGAGGAAACTGATGCTTGTGAAGGTTAAGTAACTTACAAGTTCACTCAGGTAGTGTGAGTGAATGAGCCAGAAGGTGAATCCAGTTCTGTCTGTCTACAAACCCCTTACTGTAACCACTATGGTGTCCTAGAGGATCCTAACCAGTTGCCTTTTCCATCAGCACATTATTTCCTTGATAAAAACTTAGCCAGGATGAATTATCAACGACAGTGCTAGGACTAGGGCCTATCTCCTGTGACTCTGAGGTGTGTGCCCTCCACAGTAACCCCCTTATCATAGATGCTGCCTTGGCCACATTGCAGAAATGCACCTGTGTGCTTCATTGGGACCTAAGCATTTTTTACTGTGGGCCCCCTTCCTCCATACTATTAAAAATTATATCTTGTTCTGTTGATATAAAAAAAATGTATTAATATTCTATAGTAAACCATTTTCTTCCACGTAAAAATTTTTTTTTTCTTTTTGGTTTTAAAAGAAATTCACACATTTTCATGAGACCTATGAAGGCCAGAATAATGGCCCCACCAAGATGTCCACATCCTAATCCCCAGAACCTGTGAATATGTCACTTTATATGACCAAAGAAGCTTTGCAGACATGATTAAGTTAAGAATCTTGAGATGGGAAGATTATCCTGGACTATTCAAGTGGGCCCAGTAGAATCCCAAGGGTCCCCAAAGGAGAGTCAGAGAAGGAGATTTGATGACAGAAGCAGAATATCAGAGGGATGCAGCATGAGCAAGACTCAACTGGCTTTGAAAATAGAGGGGGGCCACAAGCTAAGGAATGCAGGCGGCACAGTGCCCAGCACCATCAGTGTGTAACGAAGGAAAGACAGAAATCATGAGAATTCGTTTCACACTTCCAAGGAATTGCAGGATTAAAAGTGGCCATGAAAGAGACTTCAAGCTCACCTTTTGAGTGGCTCCTTCTCCTCCTAAATAGTCACACATTGATGTCTAGGAGCCTATTTTTCCCCCAGAATGCCCAGTGCCAATGAAATTGTTGGCTGGATTGTTTCGATGTTTATGATTCTGATGCTCTGCAGAATGGAAGAGCGTGAGCAGCATCTGGGGAATGTGCTTGAATAAGAAGAGAACTAGAGACCGAGAGGGGAGGGCAACTGAAAAAGGACAAGTGCACAAACATCTGAAGATGACAGGAAAGAGGAAAATGAAAAAAGAGAGAGCTCAACAATGCAAAGAGATTTTCACAGATGCTAGGAGGAAAGGAAGGAAGGAGGGACAGAAGAAGGAAGGAAGAAAATAAGATGGAGGAAGAAAGGGAGGGAGGAAGGAAGGAGGAAGCAGGGAGGGAGGGAGAGGAAGGAAGGAGGAAAGAAGGAAAAAGCAGGAAAGAGAGAGGGAGGGAGAGGAAAGAAGAAGGAGGGAAGAAGAAAGGAAGGAAGGAATCTGAGATTTGAAGGGTCTCCGGAGGAAAGGTAGGGGAAGAAGAGAGACAAAAAGCCAAACCAGTAGAGGGCCTAAAAGTAAACTTCCCTTCTTTCCATAACTGAGGCTGAATGCAGAGCTGAACTTTGCAGGCCAGAGGCCATCTGCAGCCATCAATCCAAGCCCCACACTGCTGCCACGGTCAGTGGGAGTTGCACACGTGGGACAATGGCAGAATGCAGCCTGAGAAACGAAGGGGCTCCCATATGGTCAGAGGCTGCATTTTCTCTGCTCTCTTTACACAAAGCTGCTATTGACATCAAAGTGGCTCCCTCTGAACCGTGATGTTCACAGCCTAAGCCCAGAGGCCTCTGGTTCAGTCTCAGGCCATTTTTGCCACTGTTTGAACCAGTTACCTTTAGGAGAGGAGGGCCTGTGCCCAAATTTGTACATAATTTCTATAGTTTCTAGAGGGTGGATTATCGTTTAGTTTAATGTATAGCCGATTGGTTCCGGGTGACTTTTCATCTTTTAATGTCGCTTCATAAAGAATGTAAAAAAGAAAAAAGGGAGATATTTCTTTAAAACATATATATAAAAACATATGTATGTTGAATATGAATATATTGAATATGGAAACATTTTGTGGGTATATGTGCACACATACACATATGTATACATATTTATACCCACATCATGCCTCCAAATTCATTTTCTAGGAAACCAAGAACAGAGCATGGCAGGGTGCTTTTCAATCATCCAGATTCCCTCTTTCATTTCTTTTTTTTTCTTTTAAGAGCACATCTCACAATGAGATGCATTTCTTAACTCTCTAGATGGTTGACTGGAAATACACTTAGATGGGCCCCTCTTGTGGTTTTTAATTTTATCCCTTGCCGTTGACTTTTGCACATATAATGATTCATTTCTGTAAGCTTTACTCAGAGAATTTTTTTTTCAAACAAATTTTTCCTATGTGGCTTTTAATTGTCTTCCCCAAATTGTGTTTGGCATGTTGATACTCCCCGGGGTTTGGGCTTTTAGCTTCCTCAGTTCTTTCTTCCTGGGCTGACACTGGGTGGTCTTTCAGCCTTGTCTGGCCTTTAGGTGTCACGAACAGCTCTGTTTTATGTTTTTCACACAGTGCACTTTTCCTTCTTGGCTTCAGGACTGAGATAGCACTCCGTGTTTTCTTTCCTCTTCTTTTTTTAAATGGCTGGTATTTTTCACAGAGGATGGCATTTAAGCCTTGTCGCCTTGGGTATCAAGTCTGTGCGTAGATGAACAAACAGAACAGCAAGTTACAAGACTTCTTCAATCTTATTTTGTCAATTTATTTCTATTTCTTCTGCCTTGAAGTTTGAGGACAGAAGAGTGGATATGCTTTAATCTTCTCTTAGACAATTTATTTAATAAGGACTTATATTGTGCTTACCGTATATGAGGCATTTGTGCTCCATGCTTTCCAGATGTTAACTAAGTCAATCCCCAGGACAACCTTATGAACTTGGTGCTAAGATTCTTTGTATTTTGTAGTTGAGGAAATGGTGGCCTGGAGAGGTAAGTCACTTTCATAAAGTCACACGCCTTGTAAACAAGAGGGTAGGGATTCAAGTCCAAACTCTCAGGTCCTATACCCAAGCTGCTAACCAGTACATCAGAAAAAAATGGGGCATGGATTTCTCGCTTTAGGACTTCTCTGATGAGTCAGTTCCGTGTTCTCAGGACTGACATGAATTTTGTCTCTGTTGACATTAGACTCAAGTGCTTTTTTTCAAAGTACTTTGTAAAAAGTATTATAACTCATAGCAAATGCAGTGTCCTATAATCCTGCTCAGGTATTTTATTTGCATCTTTCCCTTTTATGGGAAAAATCAGAGTCCATCAATCTCAGAATTCTGATGGTGTTTGTTTCCACCATGTGGCTCCCATCCTCTCCCTCTGGTAACTTCTCATGAGTTTTTCACCAACATCTAAGGCCTGATTTATGTTTTGAGAGCCACACCCTTTCCAACAAAACACACAGATGCCATACGTAAATGAAAAGTGACCTTTATCCGTGAAAAGAATTTTGATGAATTGCAGGAAGTAATATACTGTGCAGGGAAAATAGTCTTTTGATCTTTTTTTAAATTTTTTTTTATGTAAATCACTTCCCATGAAGAACAGTGTGAGCCTAATGTGGTTCTTTAAGTGGAGACCAGAAAGAGCCCCAGAGTATTAGAGAATAATTCCACTTATGCTGGTCTCTGATTTACTCCTGCTAATAAGGTGTGTGTATTGGGGACGCAGGAGGAGATCGAGTGCTCTTAGAGGGAATGACTAAAAGCATTTAGATTAGTCAATGAATATTTCTTAGTTATAGAACATGAGCTGGACCCTATAGCAATGCTTTCCAATTGTGGAATGGGACACACTAGGGGACTCTGAGATCAGTGTTGAAAGAAAAATTAAAAGGTAGAGGAAAATAGAAAACATCAGAATGCATGACACAGAGTAAGACGGTGTTTTGTGCAACTTTCCTAAATGTTGGTGTGTACGAATGTGTATACTAAGTTGCAATGTAAAATGTATCTCTTACTATCTATTCCATTCAAAAAAGTTTGAAAAACACTGCTCCATAGAATAAAACCAACCACAGGCATTTTCTCTACCTTTTGAGGACTTGAACTACAAGCCCAAAATGACAATTCTTAAGGTTCTAAAAATATTAAGGGAATTTTATACAAGTGCTTCACAGAGTCCTAAGAGGGATCAATTGTAATAGGAGTAAGTGATTCTACTTTTCTTGTTAATGAGAGTGCCCTTCTGAGGTAAAGTCAAAGAAGAATTCCTAAGAGAGAGGTCAGAATCTAAGGAGATCTGAAGTGGCGGTTGTTCCAGTCTCACAGGCTGGGAGAAGAAGACCCAAGCTGTAAATGGCTAACGAAGGTAGATGGTGAAAGTGTTCTTCTGGTAGGGATGAAGGAACAGATACACAGGAGACAACAGGGTACGGACAATGGATCCATAGTAGATGTTGGCCAAAACTGAACCACATGTGTGTTTATTTTGATTGGTCTGGTATTTTAAAAATTAAGAAGTTCCCATAAACATTGGGAATTCCATTTCTCTAGAAAAATCGGAAGACCTGGCACTCTGCATCTGCACTCATGCATGGCAACAATCTTTTGGAGCCAACGAGCAGGGGCTCCCTCCTGTGCTGTCCCATGAGATAGCCTCTAGCACACTGGCTCTTTAAATTAAAATTAAATTAAAAGTTCAGTTCCTTGGTTACACATTTCAAGTGTTCAATAGCTATATGAAGCTAGAGTCTACCATATTGGACAGCACAGGTACAGACCATTTTCATCATCACAGAAAGTTGTATTGGACAGCATTGCTTTTGGACCTTGTGTCCCCACTAGTCACTGCTTTCTCACTCTGGGCCAGCCCACTCCTTTTTGTTACCTGTCTCACTCCTCAGGCATTTTCATTTGCAACTGCCATAACACAACACTTATGTTAGGTTGGCCGAAAAGCTCTGTGACTAAATCTTGGGGATTGAAACCTATCTCAATTGACCACAGACTCACTGAAGTACCTTGAACTTAGTGTGTAAGTGTATATTTGTGTTTTCTTGGCAAAGTAAGGAGTGGCATGAGAATTACAGAGACCGTAAACGTGCAAATGTGTCTTATAAAGTTACTAGACTAATAGAAAAAGAGCGGGTTTCAGGTAGTCTTCTTCGCCATAGGGAAAAACTAGAGAAAAATAAACCTTATTTCCTATTGTCTGCAACTAAGGATACCCAATAGGTGGATGGGACAGAACCAAAAGGACCAAATCTGATGAGAGTAACTGACAGTAAAGTGATGAATAACTTTCCAGATAAAAGTTAATGTCCTGTTAGGATATGTGTGGATAGGGGAACTTCTGGCTCTGCCTGTATATCACAGAACACAAGGGAGAATGGGCAATGATTGGGTTTATTTGGTCAATGTAGGAAACCAGTTGAGGCAAATCAGATCTGAGAGAATCACTGGGCTTGTATATTCTGACACTTCTAAACTGATCAGATAAGCATAAATATCCATATCATTTGTGCAGGCACAGTCATTAAATATTCATCTTTGAGCTCAGTTAAACATCACACGTGCACACACACACCCCACTTTAATTTCCAAGAGTATAGTGCAGTTCCCAGGAACCTAAGAGTTATTACATGTTAACAGATTTGGGATCCATATTGTATCTTAGCAAATTTTAAGTGTTATTTCTTCTGTCTTGGTTAACTTGCCTTGCCTTGAACTCTTTTGCCCTAAAATGTGTGGAAAATATGAGAGGATCCTGAAAGATTTCTTTTGGCAGCAAGAAAATTTTGTTTTTCAACCTGCATTTGTTCATTGTCATCACTACCTACATCTTTCCAGGTTCGCATATGAAAATAATTATTCCTCACTTCAGGAAGTCCATCTTTAAAAAGTCAGCTTCAAAGGATCCAGCATCCTTAGCAGGATCAGCCCAGCCTAGGAGACAGCTGGGCAGGGACCCTGGCCTGGGAGTAATATATACTTTTCTGCCTTGTTACTCTTGGAACTTGTGCTGGAGTCCTGGGAATAGGGGCTGTGTCCCACCCAACAGGAGAATATAAACATCTGTCCCTAAAAGTCAAGAATCGGCTCATAAATGGAGGAGCAAAATCTCTGGGGACAGCTCTATCAGTGTCTCCTGTAGTCAGACCAAACGTTCCAAGCCCTGTGCCCTTTACAGGGGCAGCAGAAAGAGCCCAGCACAGCTGCCTTCTTGCCCCCCATGTGTGACCTTAGGCAAGCCTTTTAGCATCTATGAGTTTCTGTTTACTCAGGTGTATGGAGGATCAGTATCCTATTCAACTGGATCAGTCTTCCTTTGGATAAATATAAAAACCACTTGTCCTTTATAGGATCTATATCACGGTCATTGCAAAATCAATCCTTATCCTAAAGCATCAATAGAATTAGGATCAATGTTATGCTTTGGTGAATGAAACAAAACATTCACATCTGCACGCATGGTAGGAGTCAAATCCACTGCAGAGCCCAACATCAGCACTTCTCAAATTGTAGCCGGCTGAAGAATCACCTGAGGGGCTCATTTAAAATGCAGATTCCTGGGTCCCTCTGCAGGAAATCCTACAGCAGCTTAGGGGCAGTGCTGGGAGTCCACATTAACAACCACACCAGGTAATTCAGTGTCCAGAGGGGATATTTTGAGAAATCCTGGCCTTGGCTCTGAGTTTCCAGATGTGCAGTAACCACGTCTGTCTTGTTCAGCATAGCACCCTGGTGCACCCCGTGCACAGTAGGGCACCCAATATTTGTCATATGCCTTGTTTCTTCAATCTCTCAGTATACTTTCTTGTAACATCCAAGAAGAACATGTCAAGCTTTCTTTTGATAGCAAATATTTTTATCTGATTTGCTCCCTGTTGGTTGGTCAGCAGTGAAGATGCACCTGGCACTGTGTAGTGGCTCAATAAATATTTATTTAAAGAATAGATGGATCTTCATTACACGATGATTAGAATTGCCTTTCCTTTTCCAAATATGAAATTATGTGTTCTGAAATGTCTGCTTCCGAGGGATTGTGAATGTGGTCTCCAGCCTTACCTCAAACCCGGTGAGAATGCGGGACTGCATTTTTTTCTCTAAACTGTCTCCACATCAAAGGTGAGGTGGCTACGGGATTTAAGAGCAGCATCTCAATGAGGCTCCTGAAGCGAAGGCTCAGCCTTCTTACTTTGAAGGAGCATAGATGGAAACAAGGCATCAACCCCCACCCCTCCCCTTTACTCCCGTCCATTGCCACTACCACAGCAATGGTCTTCCCCAAATCACACAGCTGTACTTGTCGTCACAGACCGTGAAATTTGTTAACAATGAAAATCAAAAACTCTCTGAGAGAGGACACCTCAGCATAATTTGTGGCCCCTCTGCTGCCACTCTTCTATGGTCACAAACCACATTCTCTTGTCAATACCTACTGACCTGTCTGCCCACCGCCAACCCCAGGGAAGCAATTATGGCTTCCTCGTTGGTGTTCCTAACACGAAGCTCAGTGCCTAGGAAAGGATGGGGAAAGGTCAAGGTGGGGGCAACAGGCAGGCTGAAGGGCAGGAAGAAGTGGTTTGGCCATTTGCCCCCTGGTCAACCCCTCTTCTTCCTTCAGGCTCAAAGGACACTTCCTCAGAAAGGTCTTCTTTGTCCCTGAACCAAATTTGCCAGCTCCTATCATTGTCCCTGAACACCCCATTCTTTTCCACCAGAGCACGTAACAATTGGTGATTATAGGTTCATTGGGTTCCCTTCTCCTTTATCATCTGTCTCTCTACCCAGATTGTAAACTTCATGGGGGCAAACCGATGTCTTTATGTACGCTCCATCCAGAATCTCAAAAAATGCTTGTAGGGTGCTCAATACATATTTACTGAATGAATGAATGGAAAAGCACACCTAGTGATCCCCTTAGGCTATCCTTGTAGATCCCTGCTCCAGGCAGGAACTCTCATTTGCTCTGGTCACCCTTTCCTTCAGCTCCTACCCCAGTTCTCACAGCAGTGAGGGAACAACCATCCCAGGTCTGAGAGACGGCTCTGATTGGTTATTCCCTGAGGATACCTGCAAACTGATACAAATAAAGTGTTTACTGATTGACACAGGGTCTTAAAAAATGGCACTGTAACCCTACGTAGAGGGAGATGGTTTTATCTTGATAATTCACTTTTTAATCACAAACTGTAGTCACAGCCCTTATTTTTGAGCATTTATTCTGTGACAAGTACATAATGATATCAACTCTGTATAAAGCATATATGCCGAGCATTTTAAATGTATGACTTCATTTAAGCCTTTTAAAACCTAGGACAGGTATTCTTATTATCTTCACAATATTGCTAAAACTGTCTGTGGATAAATCGAGTCTTTTGACCAAGGTCCCAAAAGTAGTAAGTGGTCAAGCAGGATCGCCTCTCTGTCTGACCTCAAAGTCCAAGATCCACTCCCTGCAATCCACTCCTAAATCTGCTCTGAGGGGGAGGAAGAGGTACACACATCCCCAGTTGGAAATGATGAGCAGTGGAGGTGACGGAGGAACAGAGTAAGGAAATGAACATAGGGCAGGCTGCTACTTTGTGTAAGGCACATGTGACCTTCATGGGCAGGAATTATAATCTCTTTTTTATAAGGTAAGAAAGAAAGCCTCAGGCAGGTTGAGTGGCTTACCCCACTGGGCCAGGGAGATAGGAGAATTTCAAAGGAGCAGATCCAGGCCTGCCTAGGCTCCACTTTCTGGTTCGGGTCTACCCAAATGAGAATTCCCTGTGCCTTATTCAGGTCTCAGACTCTTTAGGGCCGATGCTGGGCCTAAATCTTCCTGCCCCTGCGTCCCTGCCTTGACAGGAGCACCCTGCCACCCTGTGGGGTGCTTAGCAACTCTGCTTAGCAAAGTGACCGTAAAATATTACAATTCTGCCTCTGTCTTTATTCTAAATTGTTTGTTGTGTCTCAAGGAAAGTCACTGTTATTCAAACATGTCCCAGAATATACAGGCTCAGTAACACTTTTGTTTATCAGAAACCATGGAGGTGACACATCTGCTGTTAGTTATGGGGACAAATGATATTTGCTTTGCAGCTACACTTTAAAAATTAAAGTATAGAAATTTTATGTATCTTTTCTCCCTCTCTTCCTTCCCTCCCTCCCTCCCTTTCTCACTCCCATTCTTCCTTCCTTCCTTTTTTTCTTAAAGGTAACATTAAAAGTCAGATATAGTTTGCAGAATATTTTAACTTTGAACCATCTTGATCTATTGAAAGTAGTCATTATGAAATCGATTCAGCCACGTGTTGACAGAGCTTTTGACAAGAGCTCTTGGTGAACATAATTCTAGATGCATTTATTTCTTACCAGGTGACTTGGCCTAGTGTTGAAGGTAAAGTTCTGACTATGTCTCAGAACTGTTCCAGAGTTCTGTTAGTCGGTTGGGCTGCTATGACAGAATATCACAAACTGGGTTACTGATAAACAACAAACATTTACTTCTCACAGTTCTGAAGGCTGACAAGTCCAAGATCAAGGAGCTGGCTGACTCGGTGTCCATTTCCTGGTTCACAGATGGCCATCTTCTGGCTGGGTCTTCACGCAGCAGAAGGGGTAAGGGAGCTCTCTGGGGGCCTCTTTTATAAGGGCACTAATCCCATTCACGAGGGCTCCACCCTCATGAACTAATCTTCTGCCAAAGGCCCCACCTCCAAATACCATCACAACAAGGATTCGGTTTCAACATATGAACTTGGGGACAACCAAACTTTCAGTCTATCACAAGTTCCTTCTGAATAATTTAACTTTTCTATATTTCTTCAGAAAGTCCACTTCTCAGATTGAGTGTCTTATCCTTCTGCTGAAATATTCTTTTGTGAATTCAGAGGGAACTCAAACTGTGCAGGATAAACAGCAGGAAAGGCAGCCCACCCAGCTCTCCTCGTCTCACGCTACCCCAGCACACCTCAGCCCCAGCCCTGTACCCAAGCCTGGTTTCTTCACTGCTGCTTCACCAAAAGGACAGGGAATCAGTCAGTGAATTTTCTATCCAATAAGCTAAATCTAGGAGCAGGGGACCACCTGAGCTCCAACTAGCAACTAGCAAGGGAGATAAAAAGCAAAATAAACATTAATAATGTCTATTTTACAAAATATTCACACCCCAGTTCATACAAATACTAATCAAAGCGTGCACAAAATCATAGCACATCATGTTTGAGGAAAGGATGTGAGTTATAATAGATCCTATTTCCACAATTCTAACATGCTGTAATTTCCATCTGATGAAATGCAGCCATGAAATTAAAAGTGCCATTTCATGTGTGAAAGTTCTAAACCTGTACTAAAAGTCAGGGAAGATATTTTTTAGAGTTTTAAAAAGACGGTAGAAATATGGTGGAAATGTGAAACATTCTCTTGAAATTTACTAACAACTTAGGAGATGTAGTGAGGAAAGCAGACAAAATTTTATATGATCACTGAGAGGAAAAAAGTCTTTAAAGATGTTAGGCATCCCCAGCCCCTAGAACAGTGCCTGCCACATAGTAGGGCCTCAGTACACATTTATTGAATGAATTTTTTGAGCACAAGTTGGGGGAGAAGGCAGGAGGGAAAGGGCAGAGCCGCCTAAGAACCAGATTTCATGAGAACCAAGAAGGAAGGTCGTTCAGGGAGCTGAAGAGGATGTGATAGATAGACCTCAAGGGAAGGTGGCTGTAGTAGTTTCCTAGGGCTGGAATTACAAAGTGCCACAAACTGGGTGACTTAAAAAACCAGAAATGTACTGCCTCATAGTTATGGAGGTTAGAAGTCGAATATCGAGGTGCTCCCTCTGAAACCTAAGCGGAATCGTTCCTTGCCTCTTTCCAGCTTCTGGTGGTTGCTGGCAGTCTCTGGCATTCCTTGGTTTGCAGCTGCATCACTCCAATCTCTGCCTTTGTCATCCCATGGCATTCTCCCTGTGTGTCTGTGTCTTCATGTGGCCGTCTTCTTATAAGGGCACCAGTCATATAGGATTAGGAGCCCATCCTGCTCCAGTACAACCTTATCTTAACTAATTGCATCTGCAATGACCCTATTGCCAAATGAGGTCACATTTTGGGGTATGGGGGGGTTAGGACTTCAACATATCTTTATTGGGATTACACCATTCAATCCATAACAATAGGGTTGAAAATATACAGTAGGTATTTAAAAATAAAATTAAGACATTTATTAGGATGGCTGTTACCAAAAACCAGAAAATAGCAAATGTTGGAAAGAAGGTGGAGAAATTGGAACCCTTCTGCACTCTTGGTGAGAATGTAAAATAGTGTAGCCACTAAGGAAAATAGTATGAGGTTTCCTCAAAAAATTAAATATAGAATTACTACGTGATGCAACAATTCCATTTCTGGGTATATATGCAAAGAATCAAAAACAGGGGCTCTAACAAATATTTGTTCATACGTATTCATAGCAGCATTATTCACAATAGGCAAAAGGTGAAGCAACCCAAATGTGTATCGATGGATGAGTGGATAAACAAAATGTGGTATATACATACAGCCTTAAAAGGAAGAAAATTCTGACACATGCTACAACATGGATGGACTTAAAGACATCATGCTAAGTAAAATAAATCAGTCACAAAATCACAAATACCCACCTATATGAGGTATCTAGGATAGTCAAAGTCACAGACAGAACATAGAACAGTGGTTGCCAGCGGCCAAAGGAGGTTTAATGAGGAGTTATTATTTAATAGGACAGGGTTTCAGTCGGGGAAAATGGAAAAGTTCTGGAGAAGAATGGTGGTGATAGTCGCACAACATGTGAATGTATTTATGCCACTGAAGTGTACGCTTAAAAATGGTAAACTTTATGTTACATGTTTTTTACCACAATAAAAAATCCAAGTGAGGATTCAGTAAAGGGATCATTCAGAGCAAATAACAGAGGATTCGGAGAAACCCATGAAAGTGCTCTTAAGAGGTAAAGAAAAATGCAGCTAAGTGGGAGAGCAAAATATACTACATTAGTTTGGAACTTAAGAGTTTTCAGAGATCTTTCCAACACGTTGATTCATTATATTTCCACAGGAGGTTATTATTACCAGATAAGAAAATAGTCTTTATAAAGTATGCATTTCACACTATGTTATGCACATACATAGGCCCTAACCTCTCTGATTGGAAGTTGAACTACATAACTTTTAAGGTCCCTTCTGATTCTCAGAGATTCTTTCATTTTAAGCAACTTATCCAAGTCAATAGATAGTGGGCAAAAACTGGGTCAGTTGTGGTTAATGGAAAGAACCCAGGACTTTCATCAGAGTCCTGCTTTGGGTCCAGATGGCAGCTTCTCTGCCTTTAATAACCTTTGGTTTCTCATCTGTAAGAGTGGGTTAATAATTCTTAACTTTTTGGTGATTGTGGGAATGCAATGATATATTATACATGAAAGCAACATTTACCAGTTCAGGGAGCTATTTATTAGACCTTATTTGAGACTAGTCATAATTAACCTTAAAAAGTCTGGATATCTAGTAATATGTAGCAAGACGTGACTCTAACCTTACTGAGTGGTTGTCAGGATAAAACATGTATAAGGTATATGGGAGTATAGACAAGCCTAGCTCTCCACCCACAACGCAAATCTCACAGGATATTTAGACATTCTCAGTTTTCTGGTTTTATCCTTTTTGGATGCCATGGGTCTATAATTGCTCTTCACACTATGTGGCCCAATAATACATTTTTGTTTTGTAACTATAGTGTGAAGAATTTGTTTTACTGAACTATTTGAGAGTGACCTGTCAACGTAATGTCCATTCGGGTTTGGTACTTGAGTGTGATTTTCCTCTACACAAAGACATGCTCCTACATAATCACAGCACAACCATAAAAATCAGAAAATTGACATTGACACTTCACTGCCCTCTAATCCTCAGACCACTCTGGTTTCACCAATTATCTCAATAATGTCCTTTCTAGCAAAAGGATCCAATCTATGATCACACGTTACACTGAATTGTCATGTCTCTTTAGTCATCAATTTAAAACAATTCCTTAGTCTTTCCTCAGCTTTCATGACCTTAATACTTTTAAACAATGATTCATTGGCCAAACCCAGCCCGGTCACCCATTTTTGGAAACAATATTTAATTGGAACACAGTCACGTACATTCAATCACAGATTGTCAACGGCTACTTTTGTGCTACAAAAGCAGAGTTGAGTAGTTGTGACAGAGATCATATGGCCTGAAAAACCTAAAATATTTCTTTACAGAAAATCTTTATAGACCTCTGTGCTAGGCAGTACTAGAGGCAAGAAAAAGAAATGAAAACGGTAAATATTGGAAAGGAAGAAGACTGGTTTTAATGTATTTTTTTGTTTACATAGAAAGTCCTAAGGAATCTATAAAGTAACTACAAGAACTAATAAGTGAATTTAGCAAAGTCACAGGATTAAGGCCAGTATAAAAAAAATCAATTTGTTTCTATATATTAGCAGCAAACAAGTAGAAAATGATATTTTAAAAATAGCATCAGAAAATGTGAAAAACTTAGAAATAAATTAATGAAAGATGTGCTTTCCCTCTGTATTGAAAATGAAAAAACATTGCTGAGAGAAATTAAAGAAGATCTAAATAAATAGAGATACCACGTTTACATACTGGATGACTCAAAATTGATAAGACGGCAGTTCTTCCCAATTATAGACTCAATGCCATCCCACTAAAAATTACAGCAGGATATTTTCTTAGAAATCAACAAGCTGATTCTAAAATTTATATGAAAATGCAAAGGATAGATTAGCCAAAACTATCTTGAAAAAGAAAAGCCAAATTAGATGACTTACACCACACGATTTCAAGATTGTAACCAGCCTACAAGATGGTCCCCAAGGATCTCCACTTCCTGATATTGGTCTCTTGTCTAGTCCTTTCTCACATTGTATCAGTGTTGGTCTGTGTGGCTAAGAGTGACAGAAGTGGTGGTATGTTGTTTTCTAGATTAAGTTATAAAACACACTGTGACACCCATCTCTCTCTCTCTCTCATTTTCTTTCTTTGGTCACTTGTTCTAAGGAAAGTCAACCTCTCTGTCATGAACAGTCCTATGGTGAGGCCTACACAGTGAGGAACTGAAGTCCCTGGCCAACAGCCAGTAGGGAACTGAGATCGCTCTCAATAGCTACGTTAGTGAGCCTGGAAGAAGATCCTCCAGCCCCAGTCCAGCCTTCAGATGAATGCAACCCTGGCAAATAACTTCACCACAACCTCATGGGCGACCCTAAGACAAAACCACTTAGCTTAGTTTCTCTCAGATTCCTGACTCTCAGAAACGATGTGAAATAATAAGTGTTTGTCATTTTATGCTGCTAAATTTTAGGGTAATTTGCTATGCAGCAATGATAGTGAATACAAAGACTTACTTTTAACATACAGTAATGCAGACAGTGTGGTATTGATAGAAGAACTGACAAATAGATAAATGGAATACAATGGAATCCAGAAATAGATCCACACATATAGTCAACTGAGTTTTGACAAAGGCACCAGTATTATTCAAAGAGGATAGGCTTTCCAAAAAATGATGCTGGAAGACACCTTTTCATATCAATCATCAAAAGTAATTCAAGACAGAACATGGAGAACATCTTGGGGTAAGAGAGATTTCTTAGATGGGACACTAAAGGCACTGTGATGATTAATTTTACTTGTCTACTTGACTGGGCCACAGAGTGCCCAGACCTTTGGTCAAACATTATTCTGGGTTTGTCTGTGAAGATGTTTTAGGATGAGATTAACATTTGAATGTGTAGATCAGTAAAGTAGATTGCCCTCTCTAATGTGGTGAGCCTCCTCCAACCAAATGTAAGACCTGAATAGAACAGAAAGTTTGAGCAAGAGGGGACATTTTCTGCCTGAGTACTTGAACTAGAATATTGGTCTTCTGCCCTTGGACTGGAACTGTACCTTCAGCTCCCCTGTGTTTCCAGTTTGCTGACTGCAGATCTTGGGACTTCTCAGCATCCACGATTAGTGAGCCAATTCCTTATAATAAATAAATATCTATATATCCATATCGCTATATCTATCCATCTATACCACCATTGGTTCTGTTTCTTTGGAGAAAACAAAATCATACAGGCACTAATCATAAAATAAAACTGACATATTGAACCTCATCAAAACTAAAAAGTCTCCTCATCAAAAATACCATTAAGAAAATGAAAAAGCAAGCCACGGACTGGAAAAAACTATTTTTAGTACATTTATTTAACAAAAGACTTGTATCTAAACTATATAGTGAATTCCAGCAACATATAGTTAAAAAGATAAAAAAATGGATTAAAAACCAGGCAAAAGACTTGAATGACACTTCATGAGAACGTATATGAATTGTCAGAAGTATATAAAAAGTGCTCAATATCGGGGCCAGCCCAGTAGCATAGTGGTTAAGTTTATGCCCTCTGCTTTGGCAGCCCGGGGTTCACAGGTTTGGATCCTAGGCATGGACCTAGCACCACTCATCAGGCAATGCTGTGGCAGCATCCCACATAAAATAGAGGAAGATTGACACAAATGTTAGCTCAGCAACAATCTTCCTCACAAAAACAAAACAAAAAGTGCCCAATATCATCGCTCATCAGGAATATGCAAATTAAAACCACCGTAAGATATCATTTTATACTAATTAGGATGGTTAAAAAACGTAATTTCAGGGCCAGCCCTGTGGCCAAGTGGTTAAGTTCGCACACTACACTTTGGCTACTCAGGGTTTTGACAGTTTGGATCTGGGGTGCGGACATGGCACCACTCCTCGGGCCACGTTGAGGCGGCATTCCACATGCGACAACTAGAAGGACCCACAACTAAAACATACAAGTATGTACTGGAGGGATTTGGGGAGAAAAACGCAAAAAAAAAGAAGATTGGCAACAGTTGTTAGCTCAGGTACCAATCTTTAAAAAAAAACCCCGTAATATCAAGTGTTGGTTAGGATGTGAAACAACTGGAAGCTTCATACTTTATTGTTGGGAGTATAAAATATTACAACCACTTTGACAAAAGTTATGGCAATTTCTTATAAAATGAAATATTCACCTCACTGTAATCCATCAATTCTATTTCTAGGTATTTACCCAAGAGAGATTAAAAAACCTATGTCCACAGCAGAGGAACTGAATGGACGTTTTTCCAAAGAAGACATACAAAGGGCCAAGAGGTACATGAAAAGATGCTCAACATCACTAATCGTTAGGGAAATGCAAATCAAAACCACAATGAGATATCACCTCACACTTGTTAGAATGGCTATTACCAAAAAGATAAGAGACTACAAGTATTGGTGAGGATGTGGTGGAATGGGAACCCTTGTGTACTGTTGGTGGGTGTGTACTGTTGGTGGTTATGTACATTGATGCAGCCACTATGGAAAACAGTATGGAGGTTCCTTGAAAAATTAAAAATAGAACTGCCATATGATCCAGCAACCCCACTTCTGGGTATACATCCAAAGAAATTGAAATCAAGATCTTGAAGAGATGTCTACACTCGCATGTTTGTTGCAGCATTATTTGCAGTAGTCAAGATATGGAAACAACCTAAATGTCAATGGATGAATGGATAAAGAAGCTGTGGTATGTGTGTGTGTGTATATATATATACATACAATGGAATATTAACAATGGAATATTATTTGGCCATGAGAAAGAACAAAGTCCTGTTATTTACGACAACGTGGATGGATCTGGATGACATTATGCTAAAAGAAATGTCAGACAGAGAAAGACAAATACTGTATGTTCTCACTTATATGTGGAATTTTAAAAAACCAAACTTATAGAAATGAAGAGTAGAACGATGGTTACCAGGGCCCAGGGGGTGGGGGAAATAGGGAGACGTCAGTCAAAGTATACAAACTTCCAGTTAGAAGATGAATAAGTTCCAGGGATCTAATGCACATCATAGGGATTACAGCTAATAATAGTGTTTTATGTACTTGAAAGTTGCTAAGAGAGTAGATCTTAAATTTTCTCACCACAAAAAGAAATGGTAATTACGTGTAGTGATGAAGGTGTCAACTAAACCTACTGTGGTAATCATTTCAAAATATATACAGGTATCAAATCATCACATTGTACACCTTAAACTTACACAATGTTATAAGTCAATTATATCTCAGTAAGCTGGGGAAAACCCCCCACATATCTCCACAAAAGACTTGTACAAAAACATTTATAATGACTTCATCATAATGGCCAAAGCCTGGTAACAAGCCAAATGTCCCTCAACAACTGAATGGCTAAATGAATTACAGTATATTCATACAAAGGAATACTACTCAGCAATAAAAAGAAACACATTACTGATACAACAAAGTGGATGAATCTCAAAGACATTATGTTGCATCAAGGTAGCTAGATGAAAAGAGTACACACAGTATAATTCCATTTATATGAAGATCTACAGGTAAAGCTAAGCTACAATGATAGAAATCAGAAGAGCAATTGCTTCTAGATGAGGGGTAATTGACGGAAGGGGACTGGAGAAAACTTTCTGGGGGATAAAAAGTGTTCTATATGTTAATAAGGGTGCATATATTTGTCAAGACTCATTCAACTGTACACTTAGAATCTGAGCATTTTATTGCATATAAAAAATGAATTTGAATGCTTTAGACAGGTCATGCACTTTCTAGGTCCTGGCTATTTATAGTGTTGCGAATATGTTAGTTGGTTTACACTGGCCCCAAGAAAGACCTAGAAATCAGGCAGAGGGGTGTGGAAGAGATTCTTTAGCAGGGAAGGAGAGAGTGGAGAAGAGAGTCACTCAAACGGAAAAGAAATACAAATGAAGGAAGAAGTTGAATATTCACTTGGCACTGAGTCTTATACTGCCTTCGACTATTTCCCCTTTTCCACATGTCTTCTCTTTAAGATGAGATTTCAAACTCTTCAAAGGTGGTGATGTGTCTTGTAAGCCCTTACATCTCCCAAAGCTATCTTATGCAGACAGACAGAGTTTGGTAAACGTCGTAGAAAGAGAGCTGTGATTTAGAATATTTTCCAGTGGATTTTATGTGTCTTTCTTGGAATGGCAGATGCAAATTATGTGAGAACCAAGACTGTCCTATATTTCCTAGGGTCTAACACAGTGTCAGGCACATGGAATCATATATATTCATTGATAAACTGAAGTGTACACTAGAGAGAAAAATAAATGATCTCCTCTCAAAGCCCTATGGTTTCTCCCTTTTCCCCAACCCCACAACCAATCTTCCAGCAGTGGAAATCTTTAAATCTGCTTTTTGCTGTTTTACAGCCGTTTGCATTTAAATTGGGCGTGTCGCTATCACATTTTATTAGCTATTCCTCATACCAGCCCTGTGAGGTTAGCGCTGTTATCTGCATTTTACAGGCGAGGGCACTGAGAGGTGAAGCAACTTGCCCGGTTGGATCACACAATGAGCAGCTGGCAGAAGTGGGATTTGCGTGTGCAGGTTCCGCCTCTCCAGCCTGCCACAGAGTTGTGTAGCTTTGAACGTGATAATGAAATGTGGATTTTTCTATACTAGACTTGGAAAATCAGTTTAAAGGCGTTAATTCCAGAAGAAAGATTTAGGATTGTAATTCTTTGGCCCGATTATTTTTCCTGAGTAGATTTTTTAGCTACTTCACTGGGCTGCCTAGACCCAGGGTCTTTGAAATGACACACTCAATCCAGAGATTCAGGACCATTATTTTTTGCTCAAAAACTCCACCTCTCAGAAGTCCCTCTCCCTTCAGCAACCTCCCAGTAGAGCCCACCCATATAGCATAACCTTTAAACAATATCTTAATTGGAGTACAATAATTTTATAAAGTCAGAAGAGGATTTAGGGCTTATCTAATTAAGAAAAATTGAATGTGGTTCATGAACTTCCCTAAATGTAAAACGCATGTAAAATTTGGGTATGAATAGATATGTTTGGTTTTTTTTTTTCTGAGAAAGTCAAGCTTTCAGAAAGTTCTCCTTAAAATGTGTATGTCTCTAACAGATTGGGAAATTGAAGCTCAGCAAGTTTAAGGAACTTGCCTTAAGTGTCACACAGGCAGACAACAACAGTCCTTGATCCAGAGTCTCAGTCCTCCATTGAGGCGGCAGGACTCTGTTACCTTGGTTCCTGGAACATGCATTTCACTTGAAGAACGGCACCCACAGGCTCTTGAACTCATAGACTTTGTTCTAAAGAATTGGTTTTCCCAAAATGGTAGCCTTCGTCAAGATAAAACCACTAGTCTGGCCTTTCCTTCATCTGAATAAATTGGCTTTCCTGAAGGACCCTGGGCTGAGGGAGCTCATGCTTCTCTGTCCTTTCTTTAGCAGCAGAAGGCGAGGTCAGCACTTTCCAGAATTCCCAGTTCTGATAACTCGGCCCAACGCGATTAACAATAACATTATTGCGTCACCCACTAACTCCCTACGTGGCGCTGGATGATTCAATTAGGACAAGTGGTTTTCAACGTTGGCTGCACTTTAGATTCACCCGGGGTAGCTTTTAAAACTCCCCAAGCCCTGGCCAGGGCTCACCCTGAACCAATTAAACCCAAATGTGTGGAGGAAGAACTCAATCAAGAATATGTTTTTAAAGGTCCTGAAGCGATTCCAATGTGCAACCCAACTTGAAAACCACTAACAGAAGCAAGAGAAAAAAATTCGTATTGATGAGGCACCTATCGTGTACCGGATATTTTACGTATGCTAGCTCATTTACTCCTCCCTGACTCGGAGGGGCTGTATAAATTTTCTAAAAATCATACCGCTGGAAAGTGGCAAAGTCCAACTTTAAACCTGGGTCGTTGTAATTCCCAAGGCAAGCTTTCATCACAGGAACAGATGGTTTCCTGAAAGCTCTCTGTAAAACATAGTTTTCATGACGATTAAATGAGGTGTCATCCATTAAGCACCTGGCACACAGTAGGTGGGCCTGAATGATCTCTATGTCTCCATTTCTCAGCCTATTTATCTAGAATGTTCCTCCTGGCCCATGCTATGACAGGACAGCAAGACTTTAGGTCAGGGAGCTTCATGCTAACCCCATGGCTATGCAGTTATAACGCCTTCTTTAGACACCAACTGTGTTATATCATAATTTCGTTGTATGGGGTGTTAGGTTTTAGGGAACTTAAGTTGATGGAATACATAACTGAAATATGTCCTTCCTATTACATGTATTTTATAGATGCTCTTAGCTTTATATATTTTGATGTTCTATAGGCATTACTTCTCTCTCTTGTCGTTATGGGATGGGTTGATTCTCAATTTAACTGATGGGAAAGTTGGCATTGGTGGCATTGCCCTGCCATGCAGTTGAAATCTGAAGTAACCAGATCATCAGTCCATCCATCACTGTCTTCAAAGCACTAGAGCAGGCGGCTGTGCCCTAGTAATTCTGACAGTTTCCCCTGTCTTCTAGTCTATCTGTGAGGCTCATGAATCATTTAAAAAATTTTCTTCTGAATTGGTGGCATTCAGTTAAATGGGGCATGGATGGGAGCAGCGACTTCAAGACAAGATGCCTCCTCAGGATGAGACCAGTGTTGGCGTCTGCCAAGGAGGGGAGGCAGTGGCCTTGTCTGTAATGCCTCTGTATACTGATAGGTACTGAAGGGTTTGACTGAAGCACTAACAGTAGTAATACTTAATGATTATAGCAGCCACTTATGCCAAGCATTGTCTAAGTGCTTTGTGATAAGTGACATAGCCAGGAGTCAAACCCAGGCAGTATTCAAATCCAGAGTCTGGTTTCTTACACCAGTGCTATACTTTTGGAAGCACTGGTGGGCTGGATGGACTCTCGCTGAGGGAACGGGAGTCTGTGTCAACCTCAGAGGAGGAGGGAATGAGACATGTGGCTGGCCGTGTCCATGCCCTTATCCTTCCTCTGTCCCCTATTCCTCCAAATTAGTGTTCACCAACCTCCTTCTGAGAGAGAAGGATGCGCAGGAGTAGAGATACCCATAGGTAAAGGGAAGAGAGAGGAGGGAGCGAACATCTCTCTCTTCTTCTCACTTTATTCTCTTATTTATCAAGCCCTGCTTTGAGGGCTGCCTATGTGTCTGACATGGCTTTCAGTTCTCTGTACACGTTAACTCAGGGAAATCAGGTCACTTGCCAAGATCCACTGCTCTAAGGAGTGGGACTAGGTGTGAACCCAAACCTTATCAAACTGATGACATACAGTGCCAGGCTTCTCACTTTGGGTACTTTCTACTCACTTAAAGGGATTTTTAACAGAGATTTTTGGTAGAGCATAATAATTCAAGTAAAACAAAACTAATTTCTCATTGGGGAATGGAAAGTCGGGGGCATTAAAACTGGAGGGCTTCTTCCTGAGAAGCCTCACTGTGCATGTATGTGTTTCCATCAGTGCTGGTCTGGGTCCTTGTCTGAATATTGCACTAATTCATTTGGTCTTTGTCTTCCTGGCAGTACCACCAGATGCTGTTGCAAAGAAGCTCTGATAGATCAATAGTTTCACATCATCAAGCCTTATTTCACATTTCCATAAGAAGCCAAGGCAATTTCAGGTCAGGAGGGGTTGGATGGGGTGGGGGCTCTGCTCAAACACAGACTGACAGCAGCACTGTCTTTCTCAAAACAGGGATTCTGAGGTTATCCCGTTCATTGACACCAAGCTGGCCAAAGAGGAGACAGTGTGGAGGAATGCATGCGAAAGGCTCTTATGGCTAGGCCTGGAAGTTATGCTCATCGAATTTGCTCATATTCCATTAGCTGGAACTCAGTCACATGCCTACACCTTAGAGCACGGGGTATGGGAACTGTGCCCAGCTGTGTACCCAGGAAGAAATTAGTTTTATTCCTTTCCTTTTCTTTCTTTTGTTTTGTTTTTGCAGTTTGTTAAAGCTGTGTTATGCCCAGTGGTTTGAGGGCTGAGTTGCTAATGGAAAAAAGAACAAGAGGAAGAATCTTCTGGAATGATCCATGTGCAGTGCTAATTCTAAGCATGAAAAAATAATAACTCATTTTTATTGAGTAGTCTCCACGTACCAAACTGTGCCACGCCCTTTACCTACACGGTTGCATTTAATCCTATAGCGGCCTTGCACATGGGTTTTAAAGTGTTTCAACAGTTGCAGGATGACACAGTTCTGCTTTTCTAAAGGTAATAAGGAGCAAATGTGCCCCTGTAGGCCCATTCTCCACCCTTTTTTTCTTTTTCTGTGTCCCAGAGGTTGATTTCCATGGATGACTCATCCAGGCTTTCTTGTCCTCTGGCTTCTGGTTGGATGTGGCCAATGGGAGTCAGCAGCAGGAGATCAGAGCTGGGCGTATTATTGTTTCCTGGCTGCTCTGTGTTGGCAGTGGCTGTGCTCTATCGATGGCCATAGCTCCTGTCAGGCAGCCACTCTCCCATGGCTACAGGCAATACCAGCTTCCAATAAGAGGTCCTTCTTTCTGCCCCTTCAGGCCTGGGATGACAATGGCCCTACCATCAATAGTCCCTTGGTGCTACATCAGCCCTTGAGTGGGTCCTTAACCCTCCCACAGTCCTATAAATAGTTCCTTCCATGGACTCTCGTCAGTTATCCCTTGGAGAGGGCTGTCTCCTTCCTACTGGTTCCTGGTTGATTCAACTAGGACTTGAGAACTTATACAGTGCCCCACATCCCTTTTTAAAAACGTTTATTTTTTATAGTATCTTCCTCGGAGTCAGGCCGACCTAGTTATCAAGCCCACTTGATCACTTACCAGTCGTGTGATCTTGAGCAAGTCACTTAACATCTCTGAGTTGTAGTTTCCTCATCCACAAAACAAAAGATGATGAATTTGTGAGGATTGAAAGAAATAACACATGTAAATTACCTAGCCCAGTGTTTGGCAGATGATAGGAAATTAATAGAATTAGAAATGGCAAAAGACATCATGGAAACATGCCAAACTCAATAATTAAATTATTAGGTTAATTTAAATTAATCTATATGTTGCTTATTGAACTGACAGACATTTTTTAAAAGATGACAATTTCCAATGTTGACAATGATGTGGGGGAAAAGCATGCATTACAAGTGAAAGTATAAAATTTGGTAAAACCTTTCTCAAGGGCATATTATCCACAGCATATAAAACCTAAAAAATGTGCATCCTCTTTGATCCAGGAATTCACATCAATTATAGGAATTTATCCTAAGGAAATAATCAGACAAAAATGCAATCACAAATATATTCACACTGTCATTGTTTACGAATTATTTTATAAAATTGTTTAAAAATCAGAAATAATAGATGTTCAACAATAGGGAACTGGTTAAATAAACTTTGGAACATCCATACTATGACAAGGAGATGAATATGATTTATATAGAAAGATGACCATAGCACATTGGTAAGAAGAAAATCAGTTACAAAATAGTGTTCATAGAGCATTATTCCATATTCTTGTAAAACTATAAAAAGAGGAAAATTAAAGACATATATATTTTTGAAATATTAATTTGGGTTATTTCTGGGTGGTAGGATTATGGGTAATATTTCCCCCCACCTTCCTATTTTTTCTCTATTTTCTAACTTTCCTACAATGAACACTATGTAGGTAGAACTTTTCTATAATGAACATAGTATAAAACACTGTGTAGGTAGGATTGTCCTTGGCTGTATGTAACAAAAATCCAAAGTATGGTGGTTCAGCAACTCAACAAGGCCAGGACCAATGTCTGAAATTTTCATGGCTTTTCCTTCACCGTCTCAGCATGGCCACTCCCTCCAGTCATCACATGCACATTCAGAGAAGAAGAGGGGACCAGAAAGACTAGTACCTGTCTCACGAAAAACGAGAGCTTTCCCAAGAACTCCATGACAGACGTAGGCCTGATTGGCCAGATTGTGTCACATGACCATCCCTAGCTGGAAAAAGGAAGGGAGATGGGGGTTGAGAAATGGGGTTGAGTCAGCCCCTTCACAATGTCTACCACAAACACATATTGCTTTTGTAATTTAAAAAAAAAAAAAAGTTATTGAAATTTTAAAACAAGCTATTTCTTTTTTCTTGGTTCCTTTAAGGCTTCCCTCCTTCTGCCACTCTCCTATCCACTCCGGCTGCAACAGCCAGCAAATTCAGTCACCCAGCCAAGTGGGTGAGGAAGAATGAAGAAACCTGAGCCAAGGCTGCGCCCTCTGAGGCAGTGGGAGTGGTGAGAAGGGCAGAGTGCCAAAGGCCTGGGAAACCGGCTTGTTGCTTCTTCAGCCAACCTCATCTAGGGCTCTCTGGTGTGAGGTTGTGGCTGTGAATATCTTATCAACAGAGACTCTCTCAACTTCAATACTTCTGGCTCTGCTGTTATTTTCTAGAGCGTGCAGAACTGGCCCTGGTATTTCACCCGGCTTGCTTTGGCCTCAGCAGTGCTTCCTAAATAAAGAATATGAGCATGATATATACTGAGGGGATGGATTAGATTGTTTGGGTTCAAATTCTGGCTGTGCCACTTACCTGCAATGTGACCTTGGGCCAGTTCCTTAAGCTCTCAATATTTCTGCTTCCTCAACTGTAAAATGGAAATAATAATAGTATACATTGCATGGGATTGTTGAGAAAGATTAGATGAGTCAGTATTTGTCAAGTGCCTATCACATGGTAGGTGCTATATAAGTATTTGTTTAAAAAGTAAATAAGGATGAGAAAGGCAGAAACAGTCATAGCTGTCTGGGCCCTATTTGTTTGAAGTCACATCTTTCTTGACATAAATCTGAGACATCTAAAGCTACAAAGAAGGATTGAATTTTTTTGTTGTTCCCTGCTGGCTACCCCATGTGATCTCAGTGATGGGAAATAAGGAGAACTCACAGGAATTTAAGAGCCATGAAACACCTACTGGGTGGCCGGGACTCCCTATGCACGTATATAGCAAGCAGCTCATTTAAATCTTATGAGGTAGGGACTGTCACTGCCCTCATTTACAGATGAGGAAATTGAGGCTCAGAGGAGTGATGTAACTTGACCACAGTCACACGCGTACGAGTGGTGGAGGTGGGATTCAACCACAGGTATGTGAAACTCCAAAGCCCGCATATTCCATATTAAGAATGATGTTTACACAGGGAGGCTTCCCTGAACTTGATCCTAAGAGGTGAACCTTTACATCAATCCCTAGTTTAAAGATACTTAAGGAGTTTTTATTTAAAAGGCTGTATAACAAATCCTTCTGTAAGATGCTTTATTCCTCTATATTTAATTTGGCAAGTTTGAATGTTCACAAATTGTGTCTTCTTACAATGTAGTGCATCTCTGTTGTTCAAAAACTAAATTCCAGCCCAGAAACTTAGCTAAAATTCTTTTTTTTTTTTTTGGTGGGGGGGGGGGATGTTTCAGGGGATTTGCCTTTTTTTTTTTTTTTTTTTTGAAGTGTGGAATACAGGATCTGAAGATCTCTCTGTGCGTCCTTTGAAAATAGCTAAAGCTCAGTAGCCCTCACTAGAAATAAATGACTGTTATTGTTGCCAATGATGTCTTAAAGCTCAAAGCCTGGCTTAGGCCAGCTGAAATCATCAATAATTAATGTCACGAATACCTCGCAGGCACGAATTCCTCCATGAGTAGCAGCAGAATTTCTTTCTGCTCTTTGATTTGTTGATGCCACCTTTGCAAATGTCAGTTCCAAAGAGTTACTACCAGACATTGCTTAAAAGTTTTATTCATGGCTATGAAAAAGTTCAAGCAAAATGGAAATGTTCGAGACTTCCCTGTTCTTTCCCTTTAAGAAAAAAAAGCACGAAGCCCCACCCAACCCCACCCTTAGCGTCTAAAGTTCTAGAGTCAGTGGTGCAAGAGATAGAGCCAAGATAAAAAGACTTGAAAACAAAACGTGCTCTTTTTTTTTTAACTTTTGTTCCCAGCTCTTATACCTCCCTACCCTAGGTTGCAGAGTCCTGGATCTGACCCAGTACCACCAGAACTCCCCTGGGCCGGGTCCCAGGTCAGTCCCCCCCACCGCCCATGGGAGGGGGATTAACCCTTTCAGAAGAAGACCTGTGCTAGCCTCTAACGGCCCCACCTTCTGACTGTGGGTGCTAATCTTCTCCCCTTTTATGCTTTTGGCTTCATCATAGTTCTCATTCTTCTGCAAGGGGGTTAGAGGGTGCAACTAGCCAAGAAGCAGCCAGCTGCAAGGAAGCTCTGAAGTGCATATCTTGTGGGTAGGGCTGGCCGTAGGCAGGAGAGACCGCGAGAGAGATTAGGTGAAACATTAGCCACAGCCTTTTGGATTCAGTCCAGTGTCTTTCAATTATTTCTTTATGTGCTTTTGGTCCTAGGCTTATTTGGCATGGGACAGGCATCCATTAGAAGATTTCACAATGATTTGCCATGTGACAGCTCTAAACAGATGTGAACTCATCACCAAAGGAAATTTATGTTTTGCCATCTTTTCCCCCACCTCTCCCTGGGGAGCTGCAGGGAAAAGCACTCCAAGCGAATTAATCAAAATGACTAGGTAATGCTCTAAAAATAATAAACGTTGTTATAGTCTGGATCTCTTTCAAGTTTGAGCTCATTTTGTGGACTTGAAGATCCATACGTCAAATCACGTGTATATATTTTTTATTAGAGTGAAATGGGCTATTGCATAGGGAGAGATAAGTCATTAAGACATATAAATGCAATTACTCTCATAAACTAGACTGCATTTTAACTAAGTTAATTAAGCAGCTTGACCAAGGAGGGGGCAAGGGGTAGGTGCCTTCATGATTCCTTAACTTGCCTCCATAAGCCAGCTATGCAAATTAGGACAGGCTACAGGCTTCAGGCTTTGAAATCAAGGCTGGACAGAAATCAAGGTGCAGTGGGTAGAGTTATAACAAAAAGGGAAAATACACGTTGTGTCTCCTTGGGCTCACCTCACCTGCTAACCAAAGATGTGCTGTTGCTAGACAAAGGCAGAAGCACTGGAAAATTTCAAAAACTGATTCAAAAAAGTTACTGGATAATAATGAAAAAACAAGTAAGCAACTATCATTATCATCATGTTTTCAAAATACCTTCCCAGAGATCAGTTCCAAAAGAACGTTTTAATATGAAAAGAAACTTGTAGCTAGGTCCTGGGTTCTCAAGGCCTTCTTCCAGTGAATGGAATGAGAAACCTCAGGGTGAGGTAGAGGAAGGGAAATCCATATTGAAAAAGGAAATCAAGGATGATCAGAGTAGATTCTTTTCTTATCTTTACTGATGCACTTCTCTGAATTTCAGTTGGCCTCTTTCCCTCATATATGCCCCAAATATCCAACAGCAAGGTGTTCTTTAAAGATCTGGATCCAAACCATCCACAGCCCTCAATGATAATTTATCTACGTCAGGCGGCGCTACTAGGCCAGCATGACTGTGAGAAAAGGACCAACACTGCCCAGCTTTAGCATGTATGCCCTTTGTCTCCAAATCTGAGCCTTGCTGTTATTAGGCTTAATCACAAGGATATTTCCAACCTAAGAAGCCTCACCCAGCCTCAGCCTGCTTCTTAGATAATTCCTGCATCTTCATTCTCCAAAAAGGGTTGATTGCAGTGTTCCTAATCTCAAACTTCTTTAGCCAGCCCCCATTAATCATGGCTGGCAGGAGAGACTAGAGGGTCATGGGTAATTGAATTCTAGCCAACCTTCAAACCTAATTTAAGTCAACCTTTTGACCTCTTTCCTGACCAAGTATGCTGCTAGAGCTAGTAAATAAATATTGTTTTTAAATTAGAAAAAGCCTTTTTTGAATGCCTACTATGCGTTAGCTTTGTAAGAGATGCATCCATTATCCCACTTCATTCATTCATTCTGTCAACACTTCAACTGGAACCCAGACACAAGGAATTAACAGATAGTGGAAATGAGTGTAAAGGTCATCTTGGGGTCAGTCCAGTGGGAGAAATGTGTGCTCTGCAGACACTCTGACTTCCTATCTTTGAAAGAAGATAGATGTTTAGCACTGACAGAAAGCCTGAAGCCCCTTGCACATAGGAAAATGGAATAATAAACATTTCCCTTCTTTCAGAGAGAAGCCATCTATGATCTTCAGAGTCTAAAGACTTCCGTTCAAGTCCTCCCGCCACCATATTTGACATGGAATGTCAGGTATACTGTTTAACCTCTCTAGGGCTCAGGGTCCTTCTCTGTGATAAGAAGCAGACTGTGTGCATGGGGGTTCGAGGGGAGGTGGTAACAACACTAACCCAGTGGCGCTATTGTGAGGATTTGGGGATTAAGTGGTATAACGTGGAAGGAAGTGCCTTGTAAACTATAAGGCTCCTAACACATGGGAGATTATTGCTAATTACTCTCACACTTTCTGTCACAACTGCCAACCAGCCATGAGACCAGTAAGAGACAGGGCTGTGATCAAAGGTGTAGAAGGACAGTATATGCTCTTATTTTAAATAACGAACACTTAGGTGAAAGTTCTCATGAAACTTGCTTCATTTTCTTTGGTAAATCTCTGGGTCACCATCAGGTCTGCCAAGTGTATCCATGATGTGGATTTTGTTGCCAGAATGCTTGTCTGTCATTTCACAGTCTCCAGAGACCACCCCACCTTCCCCTACCTATTTCTCACCTCGAACAATTAGAAACAAGCTGACCAGTGACTAGTAGTGTTCAATGATCGCCCACCTTGGAATCCGTAACAAAGCTTGCGCTGAATTGCTACAGATGAGATTCTTGGCAGCAAGACCTTTTTAGGAATGATGAGTCAAGGATGTGCCGAGGTTTGTTCAGGAAAAAAATTCATGTGCATGAATAATTTACTTTCTCTTTTTAAATCCAAAATGATATGAGGCCCCTAAGATTGCACAAGCAGCCAGGGGACCCTGAGCAGCCCGGAGAGGCTGGGTTTGAGTGGCGATGTTAATGGAATTATCCATTGATGCTGGATAACTGTCTGCTGTTGAGAGATAATTACCCAGGCAAAGATGAGGTGTATTGAAGATAAACACTGTAGCAGGGACCTCAGTGTTTATTTTCCATGCTGGAGCGCAATCTCCTCCGCTGTTTAACTTCATCAGCATCACTGCTAACCCCGGGCCACACAATTTCACTTAAAAGAAATTAAATAACCCGAACATACATGCAACTGTAAAGACAGTTGCAGGAGATGGAAGTTGGGCTGTTTTGCTGCTACAGTCAGTGGCAAATGAGTGTTCTCTTTTACCCCATTTTTCTCCCTTGTGTGATACAAATGAGAGCAACATTTGTTGAATGCTCACTGTGGGCCATGCCCTGTGTTAAGCATTTTCTATACAATGTTCTACTCAATCTTCATTCACAACCATTCTGTGAGTTAAGTACAACTAGAGGAAACTGGGTGTCAGAGAAGTTAAGTAACTGGTCCAAGGTCACACAACTGGTGAGTGATGGAGGGAGGGTTTTGACCCCAGCAGACCAGCTCCGGTTGTTCACAGAAAATCACTGGAACATGCCTGTTTCCCCATCTTGAGTCTGGTCTTCCCGACTTTATGGATAAGTCCAGGCGGTTTTATTATCTGTACAGCTGCCCCTGCTATCTTTACTGGAAAGGCTGCCAAATCTCCCATCCGGTCCTTGGTCCAGTTCTGCATTTCTGTTCTGTTGAGAAAGTATTTGCATTCAACCCCGTGTGGCCAAGCCTGAGCTTTGTAACTCACCCCCGAAGGCCTTCACGTTGGCCAAGTTCCCTGCCTTCTTCAGCCAATCTGTCAGCAATCACTTCCTCCTCCTCTAGGTTCTTTCCCCCAAAACTTATTATTATGAAAATAAGATACAGAAAACCTAAAAGAATACCTCAGTACACATCTGTCTAGCCTCCACCAAATTCAACAATTGTTAACATTTTGCCATACCTGATTTTCTAATCAATTTTGCTTTCTAACCAATTTCTAATCTGTTTTGCTTTCTGAACCATTAGAAAGTTAGTTTCAGAAATAATGGCACTTCAGCCCTAAATACTTCATTCTCCTAAAAATGTGGAGAATTTCCTACAAGACCACATTACCGTGATCAGATCTGAGAAAATTAACTGATTCCTTAATATTATCTATTATCTAGTCCAAGGGTAAATTTCTCAACCATTCTCCATCTGTTTTTTATAGTTGTTTTTTCTTTTAATCAAGTTTCCTGCATTGTATTGGGAGTAATGTCTCTTTAGTCGCTTGTAATCTAGCATATCTCCCCTCTCCTCTTTTTTTTTTCCCTCCACATTTAATTTTTGAAGAATCCCTCTAATTTTAGGACAGTTGAGCTATTTCCTATTCCTAAGGGTCTGCAATGGTCTCTAGCCTCAACTTTCAGCCAGTTATAGTAAGATGGCAGCTCTAGAATTTCCGTATGGGAGGGCTTGAGAGGGGGTGCAATCTGGTTATAAGGAGTGGGAGGTGAGAGGATTTTTGTGTAACAAAAACACTTTTAAAAAAATTAATTAAATTGTTGATTTACTTGACCTGGCCGCTGCCCTTACATAGAGGTAGTCCATACTATTGGAGAGATGATAAATGATAATGGTGAAGGATACAGACTCTGAGCAAACTGCCTAGATTCAAACCTCAGCTTTGCTACTTATAAGCTGTGTGACCTTGAACAAGTTACTTAACATCTCTGTTACTCAGTTTTATCATTTGTAAAATGGTGATGATAAAAATAGTAGAATCTAATTGGTAGAGTTGTGCTGAAATGAACTGATAAGCACAAAACATTAAGAATCCTGCCTGAAACAGAATATTATCCATAAATGGTAGCCATTATCATTATTGATATTCTTCTCCTACCTTCCATCAACTTCTTTCTCTAGTCATCCCCTGGAACTGGAGCATCCAGCATTTCTGGCTGATTGATAGTTTTGCCCATTGCCTCTTATTTTATGTTCAGTTTATTGATGGATCTGGGGAGTTTCTAGTTTGCCCTCAACCTTATCCTCTTTCCTCTCTCTCTAATCCCCTGTTGTGGTTGGTTTTTTCCAATCAAATTCTTTTAAAAATATCAATTTGGTTGTCTTTTTCTATTATCTCATATGTCTGGAGTAACTTCCTCCCTTTTTGCGCTGAGACATAGCTTCATCCTTTGATTTAAGATGCAGTTTCATCTATTGTTTCTAGTCCAGGAACTCTTTCCTGCTTAAGTGAACGCTGCAGCTTCTTGGTTCCCATTCCTTCCATCAGTCAGACAGCCAGTCATTCAATGCACTTTTGGACTCCCATGAGGAACTGGGCACTGGCTGGATGCTGGCGATACAGCACGGAACTAAACAGAGACCTGGCTGTGGACAAATAGTCAGTCAATTATTCTGAGTGCATTTGAACTGAAGTTAGGGATGGGTTGAACCAAGTATTTCTGGAACCCCCCTGCACCCCGACCACGTATGAGAATTCCAGGAGAATGACAGAAAGAATGTTAATGCGTCCCTTTCTCCAAAGGTGCTTTCTCCATTATCCTGAAATTCCTACCATGAGAGTATCACTAGGGTAACTAGAGTTGCTTCCTGTTTTCCTACAAGATTCTTAAGATTTCTAGAATCACTTAAAGCTTTAGCTATCACTGCCTATTTCCATGAAAGTGCATGCATTTTATTAGAATAACTGTCACAGCACAACCGCCTCATCTGAAGAATGGGGGTAACAACAATGCCTACCTTATAGGGTTCGTATAAACATTAAATGAGTTAATAGTAAAATGCTTAGAATGGATTAACATGGATTTATATGTTTGATAAATACATAAAAATAAAGTTTGTTGAAAGATTGTTGTGGAGTCAAAAGAGAATAAGATTCAGGGCAGGTGAGCTTTGAGGGGCGCTGCAGAAGGAAAGATAGAAACACTGAGACCTGACTGAAACAGCAAATGAAGCAGGAAGCACTTGAAGAAATTATGGAGTGGTCAGAGGGAAATTCAAAGATTAACACTCACTACTGTATAAACTTAAAAGAAAAATTGTAGCCTCATATACTTCCTTTGTTCTGAGTTCTGAACTTTAATTAACCAACTCCAAAGCAAACATGTCGTCATTTGGTGTGTATCAGAAAAGAAACTTGCTGGGAGAGACAGTTTCCATGCGTCTCTTGAGTTTTGTACATCTTGTGATCAGGGCTCTGACCACCTTTGTTTGGAAGTATCTTTTCAAGGATGTGTGTACAGTGAACATCCTTGGAAGATAGAGATACTGTCTCTCTCCAGAGCAAAGGGCAGAATGCTTACTGCCATTATGAAATATTCAGGTTCCCTAAGCTCAGGTTCCTCTCCTGTAATGAAATTCCCTGTGTACACAGGGTCACCCGGCTCTCTTCTCATCACCGTGTGGGAATTGGGGGTGAGGAGGCTGACACAAATGCTGATACTCCGGCTGCTGCTGTTGCTATGAGTATTAAACTGTCCTTTGTCTCTGACCTGGAAGTCTCATGTCTTCTACCAGCATCTATGAAATTGTGGCAGGCTAATTTCGCTTACAAGTCAGATAAAAGTCTCAGACTCTTCATAGTTCTTGACATGACTGTTACAATCTGGGTTCCTCCTACTCCCACAGTTCCTTGCTGGGGCAAGAAGTCCTAGGTGGTTCTTTGAGAGTGGGTGGCCAAATTCTATACCACATGATCCTGCTGATTGGACAGAAGAAACATGTGGACTAAAAACAGACAATTTATAGGCTAGCTAGTGGTCCATGAGGTAGTCTAACTTGCAAGCTTTGTCCATTGGTGGCAATAGTAACTCACTGAACCAATCAGGTCCTCTGCCTCAGGAATTTGAACCCAGGATACAGAGAGTCTGTCAGTTACAGTGGTAGTGGAAGCCATGGTGGAATGACCCACAAACGCAGAAACAAACAGTAACTGAGGCGGGTTGATGGCAGAACACAAGAATAGCAAGAGAGTTCTGTCAGTCAGGGGACATTGAGAAAAACAGTTTGTAAAGCTTCTCTATAATTCCCAAACTGTGGTATATAGTTTCCATGAGCCCTGACCTCAAGGTTGCTCTGTGTCTCAGGCTGTTTGGCTGTTCTAACAAAATACCATAAACTGGGTGGGGGTGGCTTGTAAGCAACAGAAATTTATTTCTAACAGTTCTGGAGGTTGGCAAGTCTGGGATTGAGATAGCAGCAGATTCGCTGTCTGGTGAGAGCCAGCTTCCTTATTGATGACCATCTTCTCATTGTAACCTTACATGGCAGAAAAGGCAGGCTAGCTCTCTCTATAAGGGCACTAATTTCGCTCATGAGGGCCCTGCCATCATGATTTAATCTCCTCCGAAAGGCCCTGCCTCCTAATACCACCACTGTGGGGGGCAGGATTTCAACATATGCATTTTGGAGGAACGCTACTTTCAGACCATAGCCTTCTGCCTCTTGCCTTTCTCTTATTGAAGACTGATTGCTCAACATTTCCATTTTCTTTGAGGCCTGGCAAAGAGGCCGAGAGAAGAGTTTCTCTTATGTCTTTATCACTCAAGATCTCACTATCATACAATGGAGTTATTACGGCCTCTCCCCAACCCTTCTTTCTGTTCCTCACCAAGGCCAGGTTATGACCTAGAAAGGGCAACTCTCTCCTCTTCCCTCTTCCCAGTCTCCTCCCCCTCTCCTTACCCCAGTTCCTCCATAGCTTCAACTCCATGTCTCATTTCAACAAGAACAACAGACTGTACATTTGACCTCCTGCCAAATGTGCCCGTTCATGACCATAGGCTCGTAGAAAGGAAGGCACGAGGGCGTCTTGCCTCAATGGCTTCCTCCTCCCTTTCTGACCTAACAAAGCATTCCTGTTCTGTGACTCCCTGATGGGCATGGGCTTATAATGTCCCTGTTTGTCATTCTTGTTCTTTCTTCTTTTTTGCCCTAATCCTTCTCTGCGTTGTCTGGACCTCTCTAAGCCTCCCCAAGCCTCCTTCATTAACGGGGAGTTCATCCCAGCACCTGCTTCAGCAACTGGCACATGGTAGGTGCTCAATAACTATAAATTCCCAGACTCTTTTACTCCACCTTTTTTCCTGTATCTTCCCAACCCTTCTCTCTCATGCTCTCTGCATCTCCTTTCACTCTTAAAGTACATCTAGGAAGAATCTAGGCGAAGAAAATAAAAGCAAAAACTAAAGTGCATTCAAAACAGCATAATTTTATTTTCTAAACAAACAATAAAACACATAATGTGTGCTTTTTTGTAAATGGTTTTACAGATGACGATGGTAATCTAATGAGTGTTTGTAAGACAAATAATTGTTTTTTCACAGCCTTCTACTCCTTGAGCATTTAAACTTCCTACAAAGCATTCTCTACCACCAACAACCAGCACGGAATTAGTTTTGGGTGTTTAAGGTTGGATTTGTTGTATAGCATTTTGGGGACCGATATTGACAGGTCAAGGTGGTGAAATATTTCTTTTTCAGGTGGTGTTGTTGTTGAAGTATGAGTCAGTTGGGTGAACTTGGGCAGAGACTGACTGACAGCTGGATATGCATGCCTGTGGCAAACTCTCTGGGGGACAGAAGGTGAAGGATACAGACCTAGTGTACAGAGACCGTCTTCTTAATTTCAGACAGCAAGATCCACTGGGTCTCTGGACCATCAGCAAGACCCAATCCACCGAGATCAGGAATTAGAAACAGGCAACATCATTCTAAAAAAAAAAATGTAAACCAAAAAGGAGCCAGCCCAGTGGAATAGTAGTTGGTTTTGAATGCTCCACTTCAGCAGCCCAGTGTTCACGGGTTCAGATCCTGGACATGGACCTACATACCACTCATCAAGCCATGCTGTGGTGGCATCCCACACACAAAATGGAGGAAGATTGGCATCGGTGTTAGGTGAGCCACAATCTTCCTCACCAAAAAAAAAAAAAAAAAAGGAAACCAAAAAGCTACACTATGAATTTTTTAAATGGTACAAATTATGTGTGACCATTGTAGAAACATTAGAAAATATAGCCAGGGAATTAACACATAGAAATTATCCATGATTTCACTACCCAGAAATAATCACTCTTAACATTTTGATATATATCTAGTTTTATTTTCAATGTGTACATATATTTTACATATTCACCTACAAATGGGGACATCTTACAAATTCTCTTGTATATTCTTTTTAATTTCTGCTTACACTGTCCTGTGACCAAAGATTATACATCCAAAGCAAAAGTTTAAATGGGTTCATGGTATTCCATTGTATGGATGGTCTCTAAGCTAATTAACCTACTATCTATTTAATCTTCTAGGTTGTTTTCAATTTTTTCACTATTATAAATAATGTTGTAGTGAACATCCTTGCACATACTTCTTTGACATTTGTCTGACTATATTCTTGAGATAACTTTCTAAAAAGGGAATTTCTAGGTCAAATGGAATGCCTATATTTAGAGCTTAGATACATATTGCAACCATACCCTCCAGAAAGTTTCAATCAATTTATAGTTCTACCAGCAATCATGTTGGATTTTTCTGAGCAAAGTTTTCAGGCCAAGCTCAGTTCTAAGGAATTTGAGAATCACTTGCTGCTAAATATCACAAGGTGGTTTGATATGTGCAAAATGGAAAATACTCTTGTTCATACAAGGCTCTTCTTTAATGCTGTGACTGAGGTCATTTCTAGCATAAAAAAAAGAGTATCCTTGTATACATAAGCATAATTACATTGATCATGAAAGCAACCAAAACCCAACAGTTTTCAAACTCTTTAATAGATAAACCCAGTACAAGAATACCTGGTCAGAAAAATAAGTCATCAACTGTAAGTGTATTCGTTTTTATTGCTGCATAACAAATTACCACATATAGAGTGACTTAGAACAACACACACTTGCTATCTCACAGTTTATGTAGGTCAGGAGTCTGCGCACATTTTATTTGAGTCTTCTTAAAGGCTGCAATCAAGATGTTGGCCAGGGCCAGGTTCTCATCTGGAGACTCAACTGGGGAAAGGCATGCTTCCAAGCTCATTTTGCTTCCTGGCATTATTCATTTTCTAGTAGCTGTGGGACTCGTAGAAGCTGGTTCTTTAAAGCCAGCAAGGAGAGCCAGACTCTAGAGTGCATCTGCTAGCAAGACAGAGTCTTATAGAATGTACTATAATCATGGGAGTTATATCCCATCCACTTTGCCATATAACATAACATAATTCAGAGAGTGGCATCTTCTCGCTTTGTCATATCCTATTGGTTAGAAGCAAGTCACAAGTCCTAACTACACTCTAGAGGAGGGGATTATACAAGGGTGTGAACACGGGGAGGCAGGGATCACGAGGGCCACCTTAAAGTCTATTCACCGTAGTAAACAACTCTGAAATCTCCCTCCTTAAAGTGCTGTCTACTTGAGTAAGCAAGGAAGCTGAAGACTTGGGAAAATGTAAAATATGAAACTCACTGACCTAAAAGTATTCGTTTTGCGTCTCTCATTTCAGCTGGAGGTGGCTAACACAGCACTGTATAAACAAGCCTTGGCTCCAGATAAATGTGGCATCTTCAAAGGTGTACCCTGGAGCATGTGTTTTATGTTTTCCTGGGAATTCAGTTCTACATCCTATGACTAAGTTATTTTCTCCCAATTTTGTCTTGTGGAATGAGGTGGCTTATTCCCAAACCCATGTCACGATGACCACAGTTGAGACATTTTCCATGTGAAATTGTGCTAGCTATTCTGTGTCTGTAATTACTATGTCTCCCCCAAGACCCAGCCATGAGTCTCCACAGCCTTTTAAAATATTTAAAAAATACAAAGGGAGGCAGGCAGTTAAAAATATTCTTTAAAGAAGTAATATAAATTATATTATTAAAAATGAGCACTAGAGGCATTCCCTATTGATATCCGCATTTTTATCTTCCTTTTTAAACCTCCAAGGAGAGTTTATGTTCTATATTTCATACCTTCCCTTTAGTCCAGTTAATCATTGCCTTAATTGCAACGTAACTGTAATATAGCATTTTCTTAGGAAAACATTGTGCACTTAATGTGCCTTCTCATCACTGTTCATAATTAACATCATTTGAGATTGCATCAAAACCTTGGAGGGAAGGAAAGGGAAGAAGAGTTCTTAAAGCACTTAAGCCTTAGTCCTCTCTCTTCCTCTGACTGGTCCCCTTCCCAGACCTGCATTTAGGGAAAAAAACCAGTGATGGTCCATGGGTGAATACAATAAATGATTGGGAAGGATCGTCAGCTTCAGTCACACAATGAATACTGCAGAGATTTCAAAGGCTTGAGTTCTATGTAACTGCTCTATTAATCAAATTATTCCTTCAAAGGGAACAAAAGTTAAATTTTGCGTGTGTACAGTGAAGATGGAGATGGTGGGATAAAAATGGTTAATGCCTGGTGCTCAGAGCTTATTCTCTTCCCCTCGCCTGCTTAGCTTCTTGCCTTGCCCCCATTCCCTAAGGAAGGGAAAAGCTTTACAGTCAGATTCCCCAAAGAAAAGCCAACAGGGAAGTAGAAGTACATTCCCCAGGGGGCCGGGGGTAGAGGGAGAGTGGATCTGTCCAGGGACTGTGTTTTGGGAATTGAGCTCTTTGTTGACAAGGGAGATGAAAGAGGAACTAAGAAGGGAAACAGAATGTGCTTGGATAAAAGGGTGTTTTGGAGCCAGGAACGGGGTTGAGCGGAAGCTAGAGAATAGGGCAGGGCAGGGGATTTTAGTGACACTTGCTCTAGACCTTATGCTCAGACTCTCTTAAATGTTAAGGGAATTGATAATGAAGACTAGCGTTCCTGTTTAGAACGTTGTACCATTACAACCCCCCATAAGCATGTATTAGTTTCCTAGAGCTGCGGTAACAAAGTACCACAAACCACGTGGCTTAAAACAACAGAATTGTATTCTCTTGCAGTTCTAGAGGCTAGAAGTTCAAGCCATGTGTCCGCCATGCTCCCTCAGGAACATGTAAGGGAATCCTTCTTTGCCTCCTCCTTCTGGCGGTTGCAGAAATCCTTGGCGGTTCCTTGGCTTGCAAAAGCATCATTATATTCTTTGCCTCTGTCATCACATGTGTTGTGTGTGTGTGTGTATGGGGTGGTGTTCTCTGTGTCATGTCCTCTTACTACAAGGACATCAGTCATATTGGTTTAGGGACCACTAGCCCAGAATGACCTCATCTTAACTAATTACATCTGCAAAGACTCTATTTCCAAATAAGAGCACATTCTGAGGTTCCAGGTGAATGTGAATTTTGGGGGGACACTATTCAACTCAGTACAAAATAGAACATAGAACATAGAGAAATACACACATAGACACAACTAAAACTACAAGCCAATCAGATTTAATCTTTATTCTCTAATGAATTAGACTTGGAAACAAAGCCAGTGGAATTCTGCTTGGGGACGGAATTGATCTGAAACCTTCAACTTCTCTATTACTTTCTTAGCCAACAGACCTCATTTCAAGCAATATGCTACACCTTTCTGTTGACCCTGTTCTCCAAACCACCCCTTTCCTGTACATCATACACACGCACGCACACCACTGCTAGCAGGAGAAAGGAGGTCTTGATGGCTGTCTTCACCTGCCACCTCCAGCTCCTGCAGACAAAGCGCTTTGCTTCCCTTGTTTTGGAGAAGCAGGACATTGGCCCCATCGGTGTCCAGCATCACACAGAGCTAGAGTTTCTGAAATGCACGTATCTCAGAGTTGGCCAGAAACAGCGCTAGGAGGACTAAAAGACCAGGGGCCACTGGGCTATCTTGTTTTGAGGGCACAGGAAAGTGGAAAGGGTACCATGACACTGGGATACTGCTCCAGTAGATGACTCTCTACTCCTCTAGCTGGTGAGGTCTTACAAGAACCTCACTCACCAAGTGCCAGAAGACGTCCTGGGCCGTATTTTGCCCAAGCAAGGGGTCTGCATGATTCAGGATGGGTAGAGTCCAGTCTCAGGCTTACTCGCACTAGACTCAGTAGGCGAAGAGATCATGGCTTCTTAACTTTCTATAGCTGACCCAATTTTCCTCAAGTGTCTCCTGACCCCCACCCCACTGACTAATGAGGGGTGTGGGTAGAACTGAATTTTAGTCCAATCTGAGAGACTCAGGCTATTCCAGTAAACAGTCTCTTTTGAGTGAGTCATCTTTTCCAATTTACATCACTCTCCCTGTTCCTCTCCAATATGGTATCTGGGCATGTGGAAATCTCAAAGGCTTTGGCCCACCGTGGGAGGCGGAGGCCCCCCGAGTTGTGCCGCTCCATAGCTATGAGCTAGCTGATGTCTGTGGGGGTGGTTGGTCTGCTGTTAGCCCAGGCTTTTCAGAAGAGTTTCACTGCTGAAGTGTGCAGCTGGGGCACTTGTGGTCTGCTTTCTCCTGGCTTGGACAGGGCTCAAGGTCCTCCCTGCTGACTCAGCCCCACCACAGCCCTCACTGGCACTCTAGCTGGGACTCCCTCTCAGGCCTCAGCTTGGTGGAGGGACCTACCCCACATCCCAGCAAGGCCATATGCCCCCTAGGGCCAGGGCAGGTACTGGAGGACCCTCAAGAAGACAAAGCCTTATGATTCTGGTTGTCTCGTTCTGAGCAACTCCGCCTATCTTTAATTATTCTCAACTACATCCTTTGCCCAGGACCAGGGCAGGAGCCTGAGAATGACGTGAAGGAGATAATGCATTGCCACGTGGCCCTGGCTAGCTCATCTCTCTGAACCATGAGGCAGGGCAGAGACTGGTGATGGAGTAAAAGCTAAATGCAAAAAAGGAAAACAATAAGAATCTTGAGAGAAAGCCATTGTGCCCCCAACCTACTTCCAATATTACTGTGTGAAAATGTAGTCCATAATATTTGGGGTGGGGTGGGGGCAAAGTGTGGCAGTGAAAAGACAAGTCAGAGATGAAGCATTAAGCTCTAGACCAGTGCTATCCAACAGAACTCTGCAATGACAGACATATTCTTTACCTGTCCTCTCCACCACGGTAGCCATTAGCCGCATGTGGCTACTGAGCACTTAAAATGTGGCTAGCGCTACTAAGGATCTGAATTTGCAATTTAATTTTATTTTAATTAATTTAAAGCTAAATTTAAATAACCACATGTGGCTAGTGGCTACCACGGTAAACAGTCCAACTCTACACCTTTACCTTTATGTATTCGAACCACTTGGCATTCTGGTGAAGCTCATGGACTCTTTCTCTTACTAATATATAAAATACATAGGATTACAATGGAAACCAATTAATTTGATATTTACGTTATTTAATTTTTAATTAAAATCTTTAAATTTTTAAAAATTTTAGTGATCTAGTATTCTATATACTTTTTTGTTAATGCATTAAGTATCAGTCTAGGAGTGAGCCTAATCACCATAACTGTGCAGTAGTGAGGAACATAAATACTATTTTGAGATATCTGATACAATGTGATGTGATGTGGAAATATCTAGGATTTGTATTGGTGATAAAGTCACATGTACTGTTAATACTACTGTGCTTTGGGTTCAGTTAGAAGTTAATGAAAATAAACGTGTAAATTTTTTCTCGAAATTACAAACCCCTGAATTCTCTTCACAGACCTGTTGGGGATACATGGACCCAGACTAAAAATCCTGCTCTAGACGTATGTAAACAAGGCAGGTTGACGAGTAGGGTTAATGCATTCAAGAACTATTTATGGAATGCCTACTACAGGCCAGGTACTGTTCTAGATACTGGGGTTGCAGATGTGAATAAGACAGACAAAGCTGGAGTTTTCCACAAGTTTCTATTTCAGTGGAAGAGAAAGACGATGAATCAATGATCAGATAATTTTGGCTGGTAGTAAGTGTTATGAAGAAAATATAACAGTGATCTGGTAGAAAGTGATTCGGAGGGAGAGTGGCTATTTTAGATTGAGTAATCAGTGAGGTGTCTTGAGAAAGTGACATTTGACTTGAGGCTTGAATGAAAGGATCCAGCCATGCAAAACCTTGAGACACACTGTCTGAGTTTGGGAACAGCAAACATAAAGGCCCTAGAGTTCAAAGCAGTTGGTGTGATTGGGCAGCATAATCAACAAGAGAGAACACCATAGAACTGAGGTCAGAGAGAGGGAGAGGGCCGAAGTCAGTGCTGGAATTTGTGAGTTGTCATCATAGATGGCAGGAGATTTAGATTTTATTCTAAATCCACTTAAAGTAAAAGGTGGATGACATGACCCTTAGGGTGAAGAATGGATTAAATGAGGAAGTGAAGCAAGGAGTGCATGCAGGAGGCTCTTGCAGTTTAACTGCGAGATGCTGGCGCTAGTGACCACGGAGGCCGTAGTGCAGATGGGGAAAAGTGAATGAATTTAGGACGTATTTCCAGTGGAGGTGCTAAGCTGTAATTAGGGAGTGTGGAATAAAGAAAGCAGTCCCCATGACTCGGGACAGTGTGATTTACCAAGATGGGAGAGTTGTGGGGGAGGTAGATTTGGGGAAGAATCAAGACATATTTTAGTTTTATTAATGCCTTTTAGGTATTGAAGTAGAGATGGTTGAATGTGTGAATCTGAAGCTCAATGGTGAAGTCAAGACTAGTGCTGTAAGTGTTGGATTCACCATCATAGAGATGGTATTTAAGCCATGGGATTGAGTGAGATCAACCAAGAACAGTGTTCACAGGAAAAAGAAAGGGCTGGCTCTGAGTCCTAGGGAAATTGAGTATTTAGGATTAGTTTTTCCATCATTTATTGTGCACCCTTTTTGGTCTGTGCTTTCAGGTTGATATGTGCTTCCGAAAGGACTAAAGTGTCTCTAATCAAAAATACCTCCTCTGCTGATCTGGTAAATGGACTGGGGGTTAAGATGATGACCTCACAATGGCTTCTGATAAAATACAATTGTCCTATTTGCAATGACCCATTACCATACATTCCCATAAGTAACATCACAATGATGCTTCTACGGGGTATTTGCCATTCTCTTTTGGTGGGTCCAGCATGTTTGAAGCTCCTTCCTGCATTGGGAGAATACCCCACTTTATGCATCTCCCCTTCCTCTGTAGATTTCCCAGGGTATAGGCAGGTGATTGGGTCTCTAGCAAGCAGATATGCTCACCCCAGACATTGAGCAGGAAGCCAGAGAGGTGAGGTGGCAGATACTGAACCCAATCCATTCTGGAGAAGGTAGTTGCAGCCACATTCACTCCAGAGTCAGGAGTGGTAGAGGTCGTAGTAGTTGTGTCCAGTGTCCTAGCAGTGTCAGTGATACAAACTGTAGTGCCTTTGCACGTGGTGGAAGACAAGCATTTCCACTGGAGCTGTCTGTGGAGTCATCTGGAGCTTTCTTTCTTAGAACACATTCTCTATGTCTTGCTGGCCTTTCTGGAGATTCTATGAGCTATTATCCTTTAATAAATTCCTTGTCTGTTAAGCCAGTGTCGATGTTTGGATTTCCCAAGAAACAGTCAGACAGAGATTTATGTGCAAGAAAGTTTTAGGGGGCATGGCCTCAGGATCAACATCGTGAAGGGTGAGGGACACAGAGGAAGAACTTGAACTGTGATGTGGTTACAGTAGTATCCTCATCTGATCCCATGGGGTGCTCTAGACCTGGGGGAGCCCTTCAGAGTTGCCCTGAAGAGAGCTGGAATTTTTTTACCCCTACTCCCCAGTCATTGGGCACAGGCTGCCCTGGGGTGGGGCATGTCCTCAGGCAAGATGACTCTCAGATTGAGAGCCATTCCTGGCCAGGGATGCAGTGGAAATCTGCCAGCCACCAGTACTCCCAGTCTCCACAACGAACTTTACAGTGTGCAAATCCACATTCCCCTGGAATCTAATAATAATCCACCTATTTTCTTCACAATTAGAATGAGAAACTGAGAGTCAGTCACAGCAAATAAACTGATAGAAAGTGGTGGAGGTGAAACTCAAGGCCTAATCTTATGATTCCAACTCCTGTTTCTTTGCCTGCTCTGTACCAAACATTGCAGGGAACACACAAACCTCAGGAACAGACAATCTATCCAAGAACTAGAGAAGGGGCGGGGCAGTTTTAGATTTTGAGGCACATCTGTTTTGGAGCTTTCCTCGAGCTCAGGTTTAGCTAGATTTGGGACCATGGAGTCCACTTGGAACCACCATTTGTGAAGGAGTCTTACCTTCTACTCCCGCGGGGGGAAAAAAAAGGCCACTTAACAGCAACCAAAGCCCCATGTTGGATATTATTTGTTGACATGAGCATCTATTCCTACCTTTGCTTATGTTCCCTCCCAGCGTCTGGAAGGCAGCCCGGGTTCTGGGTGAGATTTAAGTTCTGCCAGTGAAATGCACTTCCATGATATTTGGAAGGCAGAAGAGGGATGCAGACTGTTTTCCCACCACTGGGAGAGACGACTAGCAAGCACTGACAAGAGGGGTAGCAGCAGCTGGACTCCATTCACTGCCTGGTCACCAGAGACAGGAACAGAGGAGGCAGGAGCAGCAGCAGCATTTTCCTGACCTCCAGCTTGTAGCTATGGTGGTTGGTCTTGAAACCAAAAAGTTAGGAGCTGTCCCCTAGTTTCTACTCCTCCATCCCTTCCAAAATTTTGTAAACACTTAATTTCCAGTATTAAGCCAATTTCTTTCTGCTTGAAATACTTACAGTGGTTTTCTTTTTCCTGTGCTGAACCTGATACAGCACCCCAAGCATGCAGCCAGAGTCACTGACTCTGCTTTCCACATCCACACACATGACACAATCAGAGAAAAAATGCTTTTTGTGTTGTTTTGTTTTGTTTTTACCAGGAGAGCAACACAGAATGAAAAATCCCTAAGTGTGAGATGATCCTGCAGGAAACCAGCGGCAATGGGCTGACTGGAGATTGCTTCTTGGACAAGATGGGCTTGGAGCCTTGTCTTGCTATCCGGATTGTAATATTCAACCTTTCCAACCATGATGCTTGTGGCCAGCTTAGACCTATCCCCCACCTTTTCGATCTAACATCTATGGAGAGGGAAGGCATGAAATCCCCCCAGGCGGTCAGGACACTTCCTAGCCCACTGTGTTGACAAGATGCTTCTCTAATAAAGCAGATATGCAGGAGCCCATGGCCGTTGGCAACTGGGCAAGTGTCAGCTAAAGTTGGAGGCGCCAAAAGCACGGTGAACAAAAGAAGAGCGCTTTATGGTCCCCAGGAATCCCTCCCCCAAGGAACGGAGAAGAGCAGTAGACTTTCGGAAATTAAGAGTCATTGGCTTTGTAGCAAACAAAAGCAAAAAGGCTCTTTTCAAACATAGGTGTCATTTTTAGAAGAGGACAGAGCCAAAGCTGCCAAGAGTCTGTAAGCCCCGCAAATTCAAGCATGAAATGGATATTCAAGGATAGCTTGCCCACAAATGCAGAGCCGGGGACACAGAAGATGCTAGGAAATTATCGGCCGCATGATACACAATGTAAGAAGGGATTAAAGTAATGTGCAGGCACCTTTCATTTTTAACAAGAATCATTAAATATCCAGTTTCTACTTCATAAGGCTGTTTCCATGTTCCAGGCAACAGCTGGTCCCACTTTATTGCTGTGGGTACAATGAGTTCTAGTAAATCCCATGTAATAGATGTATTCATATGCTCTGTTCTTTTAACAATCTTCTTAATTAGGGTGGTGTCCTTCTAAGCAAAGCATTTATATAGTTATTTTATTGCATTTGAATACAGTGTTAGCTTCAATGGACTGAATATAATTTTATGGGTTTTTTAAAACATTGTTTTACAATGAAGGGAATTTATTTTATCATCAGTATGGAGTTATTCCCATGGATATTTAAGAGCCATTGGTACAGAGGTTTATGAATCTCTGTTGAGAAAGAAAGATCCTAAAGAGGTAGTAGACAGTTGTAGTTTGGCCACTTATTAGCTTAACTTTTTTGAACCTTAATGGTCTTATCTATTAAATAGGTCAATATCTTCCTTGCCTACCTCATAGAGTAATTGCAAACACCAAATAAAATGTTATACTTGAAAGGGCTTTATAAAGCATCAAGACTTAGGTGCATTTCAAGGGCCGTTACCCTCCCCATGGAAGCTCCTGACCTCACACCCTGTGTGGAGATAGTGCTGGTGCTTCAGTTATAGAGGCATTAAGGTAGCCTTAGACTTTCAGGATGCATGGGTGAGGAACTGCGGAGAGAGCTCTGATTGTTTAGAAAAGATGATGGAAGATAACCAGAGCTGAGAGCCTCAGGCATTTTGGGACTGAGGGACAGTGGACAGATGTGGGGTTGATTAGATGTTAGCTATGGGTACCCACTGATACCTAAGTCTGTGTCTCCTCTCCATTATACCAAGTTATTTTCCAGGCCTCCACACATCCAGCCTCACCCAAAAACCCATTCTTACCTACATGAGAGTTCCAACAAACAATTCTTCATTTAAACAAATGAATGTTCTGGAAAATTTTTTCTGTACCCTACAGCCCTAAGGTTCCATTTATTGGGCTCAGATGTCCTAATCCTCCTTTACATGTTGACAAAGTGGAACTTGGCTGACTTCAGATTTCAGCTACCCATGCACATACAATTAGATATATCCTCAGCAAGGTAATTTTCAAATTTGAAAGACATGGATTTGTGATGCAGGCCCTAATGTCTTTTGAATAATACTACATCACCAGTACTCCAATATCAATCTACATCATTGTCTTTATCATTATGCATCATAGAACCAATGGAATACTAGTTACCTTTCAAATCACAGGGTGAAATCCATTGTGTTGTCCGCAAAACATTCAATAAGAAAATTCAACTATTTTAAGCCCAGCTATTTTATCTACTTCTTTTAAATCTACCAAAGTTTCAGCGTATTCTCAAGTATATAAGGTTGGAGGCAGAAGTAGTCGAGTAGAAAGATCTGTGTTCGGAGTCAGAAAACATAGGTTTCAACCTATTTCTAAGAATTAGTAACTGAAGAAATTTGAGCAGGTTACTCTATCTCTCTGGGCTTCAGTTTGCCAAGCTCTTAAAATGAACATGACGACATCGACTTTACAAGGCAAGGATCAAATGAGATACTGTGGATGAAAGAGCTTTGAAAAAATTGAAGTTAGAACCTTTCTTTATTATGTGTTATAGTCATGGACAAATGTCCTTATTTATTGGTATCTCATTGATATTGGAAAATTTAAAATGTATTCTTACCTCAAATACTTATTTACAAACTCCTTAGCTGAAGATCCAGGTTAGAAGCTATCCTTTCCTCCTTGGCTCCCCTGCCCTCTTCTCTAGTTGTAATATTCATTTTTTTTTTTCTGCTTTTTCTCCCCAAATCTCCCGCAGTACATAGTTGTATATTCTAGTTGTGGGTCCTTCTAGTTGTGGCATGTGGGATGCCGCCTCAGTGTGGCCTGACGAGCAGTGCCATGTCTGCGCCCAGGATCCGAACCAGCGAAACCCTGGGCCACCAAAGAGGAGCACGCAAACTTAACCAGTTGGCCAGGGAGCCAGCCCCCCTAGTTGTGATATTTAATTTAATTGTGGTCATGCCCTTCTTGGCTGACCTCTCAATTAAAGATCAAAGCACAGGGTCTCACTGCCAATTTTAAATCCATCTAACTGCTATCCAGATATTGAGGCTTTGTATATCCCAACGTGATCCTGAGAATCTAAGTCAGAGGAAGAGTAAAGGGAATGTGGGGCAGTCTTGGAGCTCTGCGTGAATGAAGAAGAAGGTACAAGGGCTACAGCAAAGTGTAAAGACCAAGTGATTTTCCAAATCACAGTCTTCCTGAGTCCCAGGGTCCATTTGCCTATACAAGTCTAAAACTGAATACCAAACTCTTTCTTTTAATCCGATGGAGGGTGAAAGAAATGTTAATCTATTGATAAGTTTAGGAGGTAAGTAGAAAACAATGTGAAAGCATAGTTTCTATCAAATGAGACCTACTGTAGGCTAAGTATCTGTTGGGGTTTGCGGGGAGCCAATAATTAGCACCATTTTTTCTTGCCCATGCTCTGAACCAATTGAGAATTAAAACGAGAGGTCAAGGTAGGCAGAGAACCAAAACATCAACTTTATTATTGATAATGTTAAGAACGAGGCCAATAACTGTAAGTAAGTGGGCTTCCTAATATTTTAGGAAATATTAGAAAATACTTTCTAATATTTAAGAGCATGCTTTATATCTACAAGCAAATGAGCCTCCTCTCCTGTGGACTTACTCCATGTCTGAGAGCAATAGTGACTTATGCTCTCTGCAAGTGGGCTCCCTCCCAGGAGAAAGAGAAGGAGGAGTTCAGGAATGCAAGCCCAGAACCTCCTTTCCAACTTGCCCTGAGGAGGAATAAGAGATGAAGAGCAGAGAAAACCCCAGAATGTTATGCTAGTGGAAGTCCTTCCACATAGGCTGAAACATCAACTCTGGGAAAAGAAGCATTCCTCTATAATAGATCGACCTTCTTTCAGCCTGAAAGTAAATTCCTGTAAGAGGAGTTAACTCTGAAATCCAGAATATCACACAACTGTGCTTCTTAAAGATGATGACTTGGATGAAACATCCATATTTTAAGAATACTTATATACTGCAAAATATTTGGCTGCCACATGTTTCTTCTCCTTTCTTACAGTGCTTTCTTCTCCAGGCTATCTATCCTGCTAATTATAAAATCATCCATCACCTTGAGTCTAGTAAGACAACAGTTGAAGAGCAATTGAAAACACAGAGATTGAGCAATGGCTGGTTTCCAGAACACAGAATCGACGCTACGAAACACTTTGCAAGATGGCATATTTCTTTTCTCCCTCAGCCTGGATTACTTCTTAGTGTTCCTAATTCTGCTGGCAGGAGTCCTGTTGAATTCAGGAAAACCATATGAAACCCATCCTGGGCGTTGCCAAAATAAATTGTTAATCATATCAGATGTAGCACCAAAGAGTGTTCCATCATAGTCAATTTTCTGTTTTGTAACCGTCCCCTTGGCTTCATTCAGGATCTGCCAAGAGGAAAGGAAGCCCATATTGTACATGCCACATCTCATTATCCACTGGAGGAGAGAGGACGGTGGGGAATGCTCATGGGGTCAAGGTGAGTGTACTCCTAACAGTAATAAGAGATGTTTATTACAGCCCAATTTCAAATATCCCTCTGGGGATATAAAGAGTTTGGGATCCACTACTATATGCATTACAGCTTGTAATCTCTTGAAGGTTCAATTTTCACAGAGTGGGGATGACCAGCAGGATTTCTGCCTGAGTGTTTCAAAAACGGCTTCTTTAAATACAAAGGTTGTATTAAATGACTGCAATTGTTTCCACTATCTGGTTCTATTAAATGGAACCAGGCTCACCTGGCACTTAGTTAATTGCGTATTTCTCCATTATAGGAGAAAGAAAGAAGCAAATGACAACCAGGGTAGAAAGATCCAGATTTTTTTTTTTCTAATGGATCAAAAGCAGAATAGATCAGCAAAAACCAAAATCTGTCCTAGGGTAGCTCACATCGACACATCTCACCTAATCTCAATAGGCTTTTGGAAAACAAATTGAATCCCTTTGAGTTGAATCTGCACCCCCACCACATACAGAGTATTCTACAGGTGTTAAAATGAGCACGCTGGGGGCTATGCGGGTCCTGACCATTAATTATGGTGTAGGACTTCTGTATTTACCAAGACAAGAAATGGACTGATAAGAAGGGGATTTTGTCCAGGCCTCAGATACACAGATAAATAAATTCTTCATCCTTCTTTGGGCTTCCATTTAACCAAATAGAACAGTTCAACTGCTTTGCAAAATAAAACACAAAGATTGCTGTGCTGTCATTCTTAAAAGCATGCCAGTTCTGGTGGCTCCCATCATACCTACTTCTAGATATACATTTTGATTTCGGTCTTAATAAGGCAAGTTCTATTCACCAAGCTTCATTTCCCATGACTCATTTAAACAGGGATTTATGCATGCTGATTTGTTCCAGTTTAGGCATCTCACTGCTCTTCTGAATTTGGACATGCACCTTACCTGAGCAGGGATCATGAGTGTAAGTCTAAAGTAGAATGGTCATGTTAGAAAATTTCTGACACTCTACGAAGTCAATTTAAGCTTACTGGCATACCCAGGGATTGGAGATATGACACCTGGAGGTGGTTAGCTGTTGTGTGAGGAGGAATTTATTTAGCAAACCCCAAAGGAAAATGCATCCCAGCAAAGGAGTGTGGATGGATACCACTTGGCTGTACTTTCACTGTGAAATTTCCGAATCTGAACTTTCAATCCACCAGCTCGGGTTCCAGCAATGGAGTTCCTGTGTGTGGAGGAGAGGAGGGAGAGAATAGACGGTGGACATTTTTCTGTGGAGAAGTTAAAAACAATAATAAAGCCGACAAAGAGATGGGCCACTTTGTATTATTACCATGTCCTGGACACTTCTCAACAATGTCAGAGATAAAATACATTTTCTCAAAAAGATCTTCCATTGGTTTAAGTTCTATACAAGTATTGCCATTACTGTTGAGTTTATAATATATAGGTAAGTCTCAAATTAGCACATTTTGCTGCTTATCCTTTAATGAACACTGTATTCTGCAGGGAAGTTAAATTGCAGAGCTCCCAGTGGTCAGCTGCCCTGACACACCAGATACAGCTACATGCACTATTTTGAAAGTCAGTCCATGGTTCAAAGAGTTGCAGATCACTTTGGATGCAGTTCTGCCTCCACTCCCTGTGGCACAAAGTTCACTAAAAGAAAAATTTCACTGTTTGTGTCTCTCTCTAGCCATTATGCTTATTCATTTAATTTCATGATTTTCCCTGAAAATAATTTGCATTTGGGGAGGATGAGTCTTAAAAGATGACCCGTTCTGGGTATCAAATACACTAGGTATACCACTGGGTTCCAGGCAAAAATACACAGTGTTTCTATTCTGAAAAGTACAAAAAGTGATCAAGGGGAAATAATGGTTTATTTGTGGATGAATATATGAATGGACAAATTCTGCTCCATTATAGCTTTTGAAGTAGCTTTTAAGAAAGATCTACAAAAGGAGCAAAATGAAAACAAAACACAACAACTACAGGCAATTCAAGTTAGAATGAGGAGGCAGACTGGGGTAAAGAAGAGGAGCACATACGCATACTGTGATTGCAAAGACTAAGCCTGTACTTTGGTTCTGAGCTTCCTGGTGGTCAGAGAGAATATGCAAGGGAAACCATATGCAATGACTGAAGTAATATAAGGTGACAGAGGCAAAGGAGCATTGACTGCAAGTACTCAACAAGCGTGTCCCTGGAGGTCCTAAGATCCATAATCTGTGATCAAAGCTATGGATAATTAAGGCTAATTAATGAATAATTACAATAAAATGCAAAAATGTTGCTAGTGGTTCATACAGAATGGCCTGCTATCTGCAGGAGTTTGCTAACTTGATCGCAGAGTGAGAAGAAACCGAGAAGGGCTTGCAGACAAAGGGTATGGGCTATTCAAAAGTGCCGAGGAATCAAAGAAGACGCGAGTTTGAGAAGTACGAGCACTTCAGTGTGACTGGAATGGAGCACATAATTCAGGGTGCAGCAAGACTTGAGGCTGGAAGGCAGCATCCAGCTTTTGAAGGACAGCAGCCTAGCCAAACTATGGCCCTCGGGGCAATCTGGCTCCCTGTCTGTTTTTGTAAATAAAGTGTTATTGGAACATAGTCATGCCCACTCTTTTACATATTGCCAATGGCTGCTTTCTCATTCATTACTATGGCAAGGTTGAGTAGTGGACAGAGACCACATGGCCAGCCTAAAATCTTTACCATCTGGTCCTTTACAGAAAAAGTTTGGCAACATCTGATCTAGAACATACTAAGGCGTTTGAAGTTTATCCTATAGGTTAAAGGGAAACAGTGAAGGATTTTTAAAAGTTAGGAGAACTAGCAGGGTGCTCTTGGCAAGTCTACTTCACAAATACTAGTCTCACTTCCTTAAAGGTAAAAATGATTTGACGTGCCCCCAAACCCACACACCTCAGGGAAGACAATGTCCTAGCAGAGTGCACGCAGGAGTTTCAAAGAAGAGTTGATTGTGTACCAATCTGCTTTAGATAATGAACTATTTAGTCACTGACTTCCCAAGCAGGGCAGATTTTTTTTTTTTTTAAGATTATGATAGATTACAACCTTGTGAGATTTCAGTTGTACATTATTGTTAGTAATGTTGTGGGTACACCACTTCACCCCTTGTGCCCTCCCCCCACCTCCCCTTGTCCCTGGTAACCACCGATCGGTTCTCCATGTCTATATGTTAACTTCTACCTATAAGTGGGGTCATATAGAGTTCGTCTTTCTCTGTCTGGCTTATTTCACTTAACATAATACCCTCAAGGTCCATCCATGTTGATGCGAATGGAGCAATTTGGTCCTTTTTTATGGCTGAGTAGTATTCCATTGTGTATATATACCATATCTTCTTTATCCAGTCATCAGTTTCTGGGCATGTAGGTTGGTTCCACATCTTGGCTATTGTAAATAATGCTGCGATGAACATAGGGGTGCATGGGATTCTTGGGATTGCTGATTTCAGGTTCTTAGGCTAGATACCCAGTAGTGGGATAGCTGGGTCATAGGGTATTTCTATTTTTAACTTTTTGAGAAATCTCCATACTGTTTTCCATAGTGGCTGCACTAGTTTGCATTCCCACCAACAGTGTATGAGGGTTCCTTTTTCTCTCCAACATTTGTCACTTTTGGTTTTGGATATTTTTGCCAATCTAACGGGTGTAAGGTGATATCTTAGTGTAGTTTTGATTTGCATTTCCCTGATGATTAGCGATGATGAACGTCTTTTCATGTGTCTCTTGGCCATACTTATATCTTCTTTGGAGAAATGTCTGTTCATGTCCTCTGCCCATTTTTTGATCGCTTTGTTTGTTTTTTTGTTGTTAAGCTGTGTGAGTTCTTTGTATATTATGGATATTAATCCCTTGTCGGATAAGTAGCTTGTAAATATTTTTTCCCAATTAGTGGGCTGTTTTTTTGTTTCAATCCTGTTTTCCCTTGCTTTGAAGAAACTCTTTAGTCTGATGAAGTCCCATTTGTTTATTCTTTCTATTGTTTCCCTCATCTGAGGAGTTACAGTGTCCGAAAAGATTCTTTTGAAACTGATGTCAAAGAGTGTACTGCCTATATTCTCTTCTAGAAGACTTATTGTTTCAGGCCTAATCTTTAAGTCTTTGATCCATTTTGAGTTTATTTTTGTGAATGGTGAAAAAGAATGATCGATTTTCATTCTTTTACATGTGGCTGTCCAGTTTTCCCAACACCATTTGTTGAAGAGACTTTCCAAGCAGAGCAGATTTTCAAAGCTTCAAATCTTCCAAGATTTGAATCGGGAGCAAGTTATCCACCAGCCTTCAGTTGAGACAGGCTCCAGGCAACCACATAAGTAGCTGAGACACTTTATTTGCTTAAGAGAATCATTTTGTGTGGCATCCGCATGTTCACGAGGCATATAGCATAGCGGTTAGAAGCACAGCAGAGGGGTCCGCTTCTCAGTCAAAGCCACTTATCAGCCATGTACCTTCAGAGGCAAGGCTCAGTTTCCTCATCTGTCAAATGCGGATAATAATAGCAGCAACCCTATAAGAAGGTTGTTGTGAAGATTAATGAGTTACACAGTTTCTATCACACAGTAAGCGCTCAATAAATATTCGTCATTCCTATTATAGGAAGCAGTTAGCTGGAGTTGAATCCTGGCTTTAGACATGACATTACATTATATGACATTGCTTTACATTATATCTCACCACATGACTTGCACATTTGAAAGTAAAATGAGAGATTCTCTTCTGTTCCGGCTACTTGACAGCTATAGAAACAAGGAAGTGGCTACAAACCACCAGAGAATGGGGGAGAAAACTGATATTTGAAAATAAAAGATAAATCTTTTTTTGATCGAAGACCCAGCTCCCAGTATTTGTCAGTTATATTAGTTCCCTAGGTCTTTAATAAACATTACCACAAACTGGGTGGCTTAAATCAATAGAAGTTTATTCTCTCACAGTTCAGGAGGCTGGAAGTCTGAAATCAAGGTGTTGGTTGGGCCCTACTCCCTCTAGGGGAGGAGGGGCTTGGGGGGAATCCTTCCTTGCCTGTTCCAGTTTCTGGTGGCTCCCAGCAATCCTTGGCATTCCTTGGCTTGTAGCTGCATCACTCCAATTTCCTCCTCTGTGGTCACATGACCTTATTCCCTGTGTGTATCTGTGTGTCTTCACATGACCTTCTTATAAGAATATCAGTTGGGAGCGGCCCCCTGGCCCAATGGTTAAGTTCTTGTGCTCCCCTTGGCGGCCCAGGGTTTCAGCGGCCCAGGGTTTCGGCGGCCCAGGGTTTCACTGGCCCAGGGTTTCACTGCTTGGGATCCTGGGTGCAGACACGGCACCACTCATCAAGCCGAGCTGAGGTCACATCCCACATAGCAGAATCAGAGGCACTCACAGCAAGAAGAGACAACTGTGTACTGGGGGGACTTTGGGGAGAAGAAGAAGAAAAAAAAAAAGAAGATTGGCAACAGATAGGTCAGGCGCCAATCTTTAAAAAAAAAAGAAGAATACTAGTCGTTGGATTTAGGACCTTCCCTAATCCAGTATGACCTCATCTTATGAATTATACGTGGAAAGATCCTGCTTCTGGATAAGGTCACATTCTGAGGTTCTGGGTGGACGTGAATTTTGGGGGCCACTATCTAACCCAGTACAGTTATTTATGGTCACATTTTCCCAACCATAGCTTCAGGTCATCACTATCTTTTATATACTAGTCTTCTGATGTTGGCACCCTCTTTGCCCCTCTTGCTCTTGACTACACCTTGAAGCATAGCCACCTCTACAAGAGAAAGCTTCAGAAGCCCAGTTCTTCATTGCTTCACCTCTTCCTTGGCAAAGCAGAACACGAGTGGATAATTCTTTGCCTTGGGGCTATGCTTTGTCACTGGAACAATTTCTATTGGAAAATGTAATATTTTCTCCTAGAAAATACATTTCAAGTTGCAAACAATCAATTTAGAAACTATCTTAGGAATGCTGTCAGCTCGATGTTGAGAAATGCCTGCATCGTTAATAAGACATCAAGCGGGGTTTTGGACTGTCATCAGAGCCACAGCGGGAATCCGACTCTGCCATAATCCCTCCAGACATTGCTGGCTGTTTTATTTTGAAGAAATGAGTATCATTATCGGATACAAAAATTTTATTTTGGGCAGACATATAAAATCAGTCCATTTATTAGACAAGATTATAACTTACATGCCAAGAATTTAAATATTAGATTTTTTAGTGTGGGTTCTTCTAAAATCAGAGCCTGTGGCAAGGTCTTTGGTCTAGGTAGTTTATTTAGGGGGTGATCCTGAGAAGTAGGAGTGAGGGAGCAAGGAGAGTGAGAGAGACAGACAGAAGGAAAACCCAAAATGAGATGCACACTCGAGGTCACTGCTGTGTGCAATGGAAGCTTAGTCCTCTAGGACTTTGCAGAATTGTAGAGAACACCTCCCCCAAATCCTCCCATTGAAAGACTGGAAGCTGGGGCATCCCCCTACCTCCTTCTCACCATCAGATGAGGACTGCCTCTGGGCCATTATCTCCTTCACACTTCTGACGTGTACCTACCTGGGAGCAGGCGCTGGGGCAGAACGTGCTTAAGACAGGTGCTGGCCGTATGTGATGAGAGTCTTCTCACCCACAGCTATAGCTTCAATCAGAGGTGGGGCCAAGGGAAGGTGACACAGGCACCAGAAGCATCTGCTATATTAGAATTCCTTCTTTCCATCAAGGACATGATCTTCATTGTGGTCATCACGTAAAAGCTAACTACCCTATGAATTAGGAATGGCACATTGCATATTCCTTTTACAAATAAAATGTAATTAAGATATTGTAACTTGAACATAATTTTGTAACATTGTATCAGCTAGGAGCAAGCAAGACTCTCATAGAAGTTTCTTAGCAAACTTGCCATCACATCTCAATAGCCAGAGTGTACCCATGCCCCTTCCCAGGAAAGGAGTCACCACATAAATCAGTCAGAATATTCCATCATTGATCTCCGAAGCTGAGATAAAGAAGATGACAAAGCAGGAAAGGAGCTTCTTTGAAAGATATTGGCTGTAACTCACTAATCAGTCTTAGCACCATCAAAAGGAGGATCAGGCAATGTGTATTTTATGACGTGATGTAGTACAAGTGCCTAGCATCTCCTATGAAGTATTCTTGCAAAACCTGAAATTGAACCTGAATGTTATCAAGTCTTCAGATCCAACTATCAGTTTAAAGGGAATACTGGGAGTAGAGGAACTAGCTAAACAATACCATGAGGGGAAAACCAGCTAAATCCAGGATAAGGACATTCTGTGGGATGAATGATCCAGTTTTCCCAACAAATCTGTGGCATGAAAAAAACATGGAGGGAGGGAGACTGCTGGAACAAAAGAGATTTAAGAGACATGACAATCAAAGGCAATAATGTGAACTATTTTAGATCCTGATTCAAACAAGCCAACCATGAAATAACATTGCGACAAGGGAAATTCACATATGAACTGGATATTAGATGATATTAAGGACATTCGATGCTATTAATTCTTGCGGGTAACAATGGCATGGTGAGGTATTTATGAGTGAAATGACATGATGCCTGGTATTTTCTTTAAAATGCTCTAGGGAAAAAAAGTGGTGGAAGGGGATATGTAAAACAAGATTGATAAAATTGTTGATAATTTTTGAAGATGGGGATGTGTGCACCGGAGTTCATTTTACAATACCCTCCACTTCTGTCTACCTTTTAAAATTTCTATAATACATCATAAAAAATTAAACAAATACTGGTAGCTCATGGTATTTTTGAGGAGGGCCTAAGAACTAGACTCAAAGGTAAGCTCCCAACATCCAATTCTCCAAACTACACCCCAGAACCGGCCTGCCAGGAGACAGCCCCAGTGGCTCCACCCCACTGAGCACCAGAGCAAACTACTGCCCCCACTTGTGCCTCCTCTGCACCAGGAACTTGTCTTTGAAACCACAGAGAAACTGGTGTTTCTGACACTACTGCCACTGAAAGCCAGACATCTCAATTAGGCCACTGAGCAGCAAAAGATGGAAACTCCACACACAGCCTGTTTCCTCACACTGCTCACTTCTGAGTTGAAGTCTTACAGGTGCATCTGATGGGTGGAGTCTATATTGTGTCCTAGCTGCAAGGGAGTCTGAATTTCAGTTCTGGCTTATACATTAGCAAGACAGAATTTATAATACAGTCATGTGCTGCCTTACGACATGTCAGTCAACAGCAGACTGCATATGCAACAGTGGTCCCATAATATTAGTACCACAGAGTCTAGGTGTGTAGCACGCTATACCATCTAGGTTTGTGTAAGTACATTCTATGATGTTCGCACGACAAAATCATCTAACGATGCATTTCTCAGAATGTACCCCTGTCATTAGGTGGTGAATGACTGCAGCAGCATGTAGCATGTCCCAATTTTCCCCAAATATAGAAAGGTTATCCAAAAGACGATAGGCAGCCATGTCTGGAACAGATATCCACTATTTACTATGCCACAGTCGCCATAGGTCAATTAAGATTTGCCCCTTGGGCCGGAGACTGACCCAGCCATCCCTGAAATATATGGATACCCCATTCCTGACTAATATAGAGTTCTGATGGCAAGGAAGAAAAGAGCAAAGGCAAGGAAGGCCATGCAGGGGATGGCTATGGGAAGGTACCCCACAGTGAGTGCCACAGATGTCAATGCATCAGCATGATACATATGAAAGTGACCCACTTTGGAAATCAGATTTCTATGCTACTGTATCGCTTTGTGCTATTTACTTGACTTCTCTGTCCTCAGGTCAAATAGCAGAGCTGGTTTAGATCAGTGGTCTTCCTCCCTCTCTCCCTTCTTCCCTTCCTTCCTTCTTTCCTTCCTTCCTTCCTGCCTTCCTACCTTCCTTCCTTCCTCCCCTCCACCTCTGAGGAAACTTAGGGAGCTCCACAGACTTTTCAAAAATTGCTGGACTAAGTGATATTTTACTGTTTTTTTCCCCAGTTTTATTCAGTGACTCCCCCTTGGACCACTTTATATTCCATACTTTGTTTTATATAAGTAGAGTAAAGTTTTCTATGAGAAGAGTAAAATAGACTAGGGGTCATAGCATAACTTGATCCAATAGTAAATTGGACATGGCTCAATTTACTCTGTCCCCACATTGTTTCCTGTGATGAATCATTTGTCTAGATCTCAGTTTTTCAGTCAGATGTTTGGGTCCCCAAGTTGTCAGGGTGTAGATCACACACATGCTCTGTTCAAGCTCTCAAATTAGAAACTGCTTAGGGAAGAGACTCTATCTTATTCCTCTTCATGTCTGTCAGTCTCCAAAATGCCCTGCACAGAAAAGATGCCTAGGAAATGTTGGCAGGTTATTTGATGATATACAAATGCAATTTTAGTGTTCTGGGCAGTTTATATCCTCATAAATTGTCACTAGTACACTGGAGACTGAGCAGGGAGTGGGTTCTTTGGGGCTACAGGAGCACAGGGAGGGTCCTCACTTGAGGCCACTGACACGTGGAAGCCTTTTCAACACTCCTGAGGTGGGAAGTAAAGCTGCATCTCTTACCATCTCCCCCACCTCCCACCCTATCCCTTGGAACACTGGTTTTTAAACTCTTCCACCTATTTTCCCAGGTCATTTTCTTTTTGCTCCACCCACCTTCCATGAGAGGCCCAGGATAAGTCCTAGTTGGAATCAATGCAAAATTACATGGACAAAATTCAAAGAGAGGCTCTTCATCACTAGTGTTGATATGGCTAGCATTTTTCTTACAAGAATCAACCTGTCAGAAGAATTATGATGCCATGATGTCTCTTTGATGATCTTGCCCATCATAAAGAAGGGAGCAAAGGTTAAAAAAAACTACCTAACATTCTGCAACAGGTGGTCCTTTCAAACACAATTCATTTCACACAGTATTCATCTGTTCTTGTAGTTGCCACAGACAAAGTAGCTTGTTAGTCCATCGTGTCTCTCCTCAGCCTTTCAAATCACATTGTGTTTCAGCAGGAAAATGTGTTTCAGTAGGAAAAGAGCTGAACCTTACTCTCTCCTGTAAATTGTGTAATTGGAAAGCAATAAATTTAAAGATCTAAAAGGAAAAGAATAAAGACAGCGTCAAACAATGACTTTCTCTAATTAGTAACCATTTATGTCTCCCATTTGGTAAAGTGCTTTGCAAATGTAGTCACCTTTTAGTTTAAAGCATATTCATTTTGTGAGTAGAATACGATTTCATTTGTGAGAATGAGAATTAAGTGTGGCTTTTAATCAGCCTGGAGCTGTTTAGTACTAGGAGCTATTTAGCACTCCAGGAGCTCTAAAAATTATAGCTGTACCATGAAGAGTTTATTTGCTACAGTAGTTCAAAAATCTGATACCACTATAGAAACTAACTTTTTACTTGTTTCTGATCAGTAGAAAATTAAACTTGGAGAGCAAAAACGTATACACATACACACACGCATATACATATATATAGTATTAAAACTGTCACAATGTTTAAAGTTAAAGTTCTCAAAGTTAGCACTATTTTTGAAAGTCGTGTCTTTGATTGTGACTTGATTTTTCATGATTTATTGTTTTAAGTAACAAGCTGCTCTAATTAGAATCAGCCATTCAGTTACTGAGTTCCAACTATGAAAAATCTCTAGCGATATTGCTAACACTAATAATTTCACATTAATGGCGCTAAATGTTTAGTGTGTGTCCTACCAGGGACAAATGTCATTTTCTGAAAAGGTGATTTTCCTCTAACTTCCAACTAGCTTGAAGAAATCTTTGAAGTTCGTTGAAGTTTGTTTTTAAGAGGTGTGTGCTATGCTGGAGTTGGGAAGACGGCAGTCTGTATGCTGGAGCAATCATATATGGAAAGGATTTTGCAAGCTTTGATTAGATTCTCACTACTAGTGTGGTCCAACTGGAAGGAAAGGGAATAGTAGCTTTTTTCCCCCCCACTATTTTATTACAAAAATTTTCAAATATGCCAAGAAAATTGAAAAGAGTTTTATAGTAAATACCTGTATATCCACTTCTAGAGTCTACATTAGTATTTTGCTATATTTGCTTTATCACAGAACTATCCTTCTATTCATTCCTCTATGTATCCATGAATCAAGTCTATTTTTTTAATGAAAATCAAACTGCATTCCAAATGTTAGTATACCGTCTTCTAAATATTTCACCATGCATATAATTAGCTAGAGTTCTATATTTATTTACAGTTCTTTGTAGGTTTTTCGGTAAAATTTATGTACATTAAAATACATAAATATTAAGTATTTCATTTGATAAGTTTTGCCAAGTGCTTGTACTCATGTATCTGAATAGTTGTCAAAATATAGAACATTACCATCACTCCAGAAAGTTCCCTCTTATCCTTTTCAAGCCAATCCTTGCCCCGACTCTCCCACCCCTAGGTAATCACTATTTGGATTTTTTTTTTTCACCACAGAATAGTTTCACCTGTTCTAGAACTTCATATAAATATAATCATCTAGTATATGCTTTTCTGTATCAGGCTTCTTTCACTCAGCATGTTTTTGAGATCGTCCATATTGTTGCCTATTTAGTAGTTTGTTTCCTTTTTCATTATATTGTAGTATTTCTTTGTATGAATATATTAACTTCATTTATCTATTCTCCCATTAATGAACATTTATATTATTTCCATTTTGGGGCTATTATGAATAAAGCTGCTTGTGCAAGTTTTTGTTGTTATTGTTGACGTATGCTTTCATTTCTGTTTGTCTGCTGGAGCCTCCAGAAAGGAATGTAGACTTGATTTTCAACACTTTAATTTTAGCCCATGAGACCTACAGAACTGTCAGCTAATAAATCTGTGTTGTTTGAGGGGATCTGTTATAGCAACCACAGAAAACAAATACAGATTTTGGTCCTGGGAAGTGGGGGTGCTGCAGTAACAAATCCCTGAAAAAGTGGAGGTGGCTTTGGAATTGGGCAATGGACGGAGGCTGCAAGAACTTTTGAGGTGCATGATAGAAAAGCCTAGATTACTTTGAATAGGTTGTTGGTAGAAATATGGGTGGTAAAGTCTCTGCCAGTGGGGGCTCAGAGGAAGTAAGGACTATGATAGAGAAAACATGGATTGCCTTGGGAATACCTAAATTATTGTCAACAGATTGTCAGATTGACATTGTTAGCAGAAACATGGCCTTTAAAGGTGCTGCTGGCGAGGGCTCTAGAGGAGTATGTTATTGGAAGCTGGAAGAAAGGAGATTTTTGTTACATATGGCAGAAATTCTGTTACATGGAAAGCAGAACTTATAAATGGTGAAATTGTGTTTTATCTGAGGAGCTTTCCAAGCAGAGCATTGAAGGTGTAACTGGTTTCTTCTTGATGCCATTAGTAAAATGTGAGAGGAAGGGGAAAAAATTGAAGGAAAAATTCTTAATAAAAAAAATTAGAAGGAACCAGGACTTGGCAATTTGGGAAATTCTCAGCCTATCCAAATTGCAAAACATGCTAAAAATAAGAGATTCGTCATCAAGAAAGCAGGCTCTAGAGATAAAATGGAGGATGTGGCAAGACAACTTTTGCTGGTACCCCAGACGAAACAAGGTCAGAGTACTCAATCATACAAAAGGCTTTTTGACAAGACTAAGTACGTGACTCATAAATCTCCTCAGTCATCTCAGCAGAAATAAAAAACAGGGATGGGTTATCTAGAAAAGAACTGTGGAGAAGGTTCTTGTTTAATGGACTTAATCCCTGTGACATGCACAAGAGACCCACTAAGTTTTTGAGAAAGTTATATGAGCAGACACATTGCCAGCTTGGACTGAAAGGGACAGAGAAAATGTGAAATGAAAGAAAGCAGTTGGGTCCTGAAAATTCTACATGCAGGTTAACAAACATGTGCTACCTTTCACACAAAGAGAAAAGACACTCAGAGTGTGAGGGCTGAGACCCAAAGGCAGAGGCAAGAGTCACAGAAGGTAATTCCAAGACCTTGAAATGTAACAGAGTTTGTCCGTCCAGTGGATTTCTAAATTTCTTGGAACTAGTGACTCCTTTTTTCCTTCTATTTTGTCCCATTTTGAATGGGAGTACCTGTAACTGTGATGCTATGTATTGTGTTTTGGGAACCACCATTGTATTTTGGGAGCAGGTAACTTGTTTTCTAGCTTCACTGGTACGCAGATGGAGAGAAATTTTGCCCTGGGATGGGTTATACCCAGAGCCTCACCCTTGCATAATCTAGATGACTTAGATGATAAAATCTGAGGCTTTAGAGCTGAAGAAATTTAGATGAGATTTTGGACTTTGAGTTGATACTGCATAGATTGAAACTTTTGGGAAACTTGGGATGGTGCAAATGTATTTTGCAAATCAGATGTATAGGAAGCTTTGGGGCCCTGAGGGTGGGCTGTAGTAGGCAGAATAATGCCACCCCCAAAGATATCTATACCCTAATTCCTAGACTCTGTGAATATGTTACCTTATATAGCAAAAAGGGACTTTGCAGGTGTGATTAAGGACATTGAGATAGGGAGATTATTCTGGACTATCCAAGCATGTCCAACATAATCACAAAGTTCCTTAAAACTGGATGAGGGAGACAGAAGAAGAGAGTCAAAGAAGAAGATGTGACAGTGGAAGCAGAGATCAGAGTTATTTGATGTGAGAAGGACTCACTGCACCTATACTAGCTTGAAGAAGGAATGGGGCCACAAGACAAAGAACGCAGAAACCTTTTAGAAAAAGCTGGGAAAGGCAAGAAAATATATTCTCCCTTGGAGCCTCCAGAAAGAAATGTAGCCCTACTGACACAGATTTAGTGAGACCTATGTCAGACTTCTCACCTCCAATACTGTAAGATAATAAATTTATGTTGTTTTAAGCCACTAAGTTTGAGGTAATTTGTTATGGTAGTCATAGAAAATTAGCACACTTGGGTAAATAGCTATGAATGGAATTGTTGGCTTCTGGAGTAAGAATATGTCTACCTTTATAAGAAAATATCAGCCTTTTCCAAACTGATTGTAGAATCTTACACTCCCACCAACAATGCATAGCAGTGTTACATATCCCTGCCAATATCCAGTGGTGTCACTTCTTTTAATTTTAGCCATTCTGGTGGTTTGCAATCGTATCTCATTGTGTTTTAATTTAAATTTCCCTGATGACAAATTATATTGAGCATTTTTTCATGTACTTAATGGCCACTTATCTTCCTTTGCTAAAGGTCTGGCCAAAGCTTTTGCTCATTTTTAATTGGATTGTTTGTCTTATTTTTGACTTAAAAAGAGTTCTTCATGTATTTTGGATAGAAGCCCTTTGTCAGATATATGTGTTCCAGTATTTTCTTGGAATCTGTGCAATTTCTATTCATTTTTAAATGATGTCTTTGATGAGCAAAAGTTTAAAATTTTTCCCACATGGATATTCACTTTTTCTAACATAATTTATTGGAAATATTTTTCTTTTCTCTTTGGGTTGTTTTGGCATTGTTTAAAAAATTTAATGACCATGTAAGTGTTGGCCCATTTCTGAGATCTCTATTCTTTTCCATTAATTTATTTGTTCCAGTTATCACTCTGTTTGATTACTATAGCTTTAAAGATTATCTTAAAGTCAGGTAATTAAACTCTCTAACTTTGCTCTTCTTTTTCAAAATAGCTATGAATATTCTAGGTCTTACAGTTCCATGTGAATTTTAGGAATAGCTTGTCAATTTTTGCAAAAATCCAGGTGGGCTTATGATTGGGATTGAATTGTATCTACAGATCGATTTTGGGAAAAGTGATAGCTTAACAATATTGAATTTTCCAATCCATGAACATGGCATATCTTTCTGTTTATTTAGATATACTTTAATAAATCTCAGCAGTGTTTTTTCAGTGCAGATCTTGCATGTCTTTTGCTAAATTTAGTCTTAAGAATTTTTTATTTTCAATTGTGTATTTTTCAATATTTATAAAACCACATTGGCTTTTATGTATTGGTACAAACCCCTGTAATTTCACTAAATTCACCTGTCAGTTCCAGTAGATGTTTTGTAGATTCTTGAGGAGTTCATTGTGAACATTCAAATTGCCTGTAAATACAACTAGTTTTAGTGCTTCCTTTTTGATCCTTATGCATCTTATTTCTTTTCATTGTCTTATTGCACTGGCTTCAATTTCCAGTACTATTTGATTCAAAATTCTAAGACCAAAAATTCTTGCCTTGTTGCTGTACTACATTTTTAATACTTCAACATCAGATGTCAAACTATATATAGGTTCTTTTGTAGGTGCCCTTTATCTGATTGAAGAAGTTCTCTTCTATTCCTAATTTTCTGAGAGTTTCTACCATGAATCAGTGTGACTTTTGTCAGATGGTTTTCAGCATCTATTGATTTTTTTCTCGTTTATTCTGTTAATACAGTGAATTACACTGATTTTAAAAGATTAAACTAATCTTGCATTCTTAGGACAAACTCAACTTAGTCTGTGATATTAAATTTATGAATCAACTTGACTGGGCTAAAGGATGCCCAGAGAGCTGGTAAAACATTCTTTCTCTGTGTGTCTGTGAGGGTATTTCTGGAAGAGATTAGCATTTGAATTGGTGAACTGAGTCAAGCATTTGGCCCTCCCCGATGTGGGTGGGTATCATCCAATCCATTGAGCCCCTGAACAGAACAAAAGGGCAGACATCAGCAGTCCTGGTTCTCAAGCTTTCACACTCAGATCTGGACTTAGGCAATCAGCCTCCCCAATTCTCAGGGCTTTGGACTCAGACTGAATTACACCACCGGCTTTCCTGGTTTTACAGTTTGCAGAAGGCAGACTGTGGGATTTAGCTTTCATAATCACGTTAGCCAATTTCTCTACTAAATCTCCTCTTACATGTATCTTTATATATATATCCTATTGGTTCTGTTCCTCTGGAGAACCCTGACTTATACATAGTCATAATGTTTTATTCTTTTTTATATATTGCTGAATTAATTTTGTCAACCTTCTGTTAAGAATGTTCACGAAGGATATTGGTCAGTAATTTTGTTTTATTTCAATGTTTTTATCAGGTTTTGGTATCAGGGTATGCTCGTCTCATAAAACAAGTTTTTGGAAAGAGTTTATCTAAGATTGATGTTATTTATTCATTAAATATTTGATTGAATTTGCCAGCAAAATTACCCAGCCTTGGAGTTTTCTTTGTGTAAAGATTTTAGACAAAAATTCAGTTTCTCTAATAGACATAGGGCTACTCAAATTTTCTATTTTATCTTGTGTCAGTTCGGGAAAATTGTGTCTCTTAAGAAATATTGTCAAGTTTCTTACAAAATTTCTAAACTATTCCTTTTATTCGTTTCATATTTGCAGGCTCACTACTGGTATCCTCTCTTTAAAAGTTCCTGATATTCGTAATTTATGTTCTCTCTCTTTTAGTCTTGATCAATTTATCAATGGTTGTACCAATAACAGGAGGCTGAAAAAACAGAGACGATGCATAATTCAAAGAGCTTTGGCTTACCTGTAGTCTAAGAACTCCCATGGATTGCTTCCCAAAACAGTTCTTCTAGAGGGTTATGTAATAAAACATTTATTGTGTGTAAAATCATACAACTATTTCACAGCACTTTTCCTTTTATTAATATATAGATAATAATCCGTGAGCACATGAGCTATGTGGTAAAAAAACAATTGGGTTTGATCAAAACCTATTATTGTAACATCAGGGTTAGGCAGTGTATCCTAGTGGTTAAGAGCTAAGCCCCTGGAAATTAGACAGACTTGTGTTCATATCCTGGATCTAGTGTCTGCTAGCTGGGGACTTGAAACAATTTACCTTATTTTTCTAAGTGTCTATTGTTGTTAGGATTAAATAAGATAGGACATGTAAAGTATTAAGTACAATTATTGACTCAGTGTGTTCAAAAACATTTTCACTATTATTTCTTTCACTATTACCATTGTTACCAGCCTGGTCAGATTTAATTTTAGATAACAGAGTTTGGCTTATTTATGTGTTTTTTTCTCCTTTTGCATTGTCTCAAGAGTTTTAACTTCCTGTCCTAAACTTTGTAAAATGCTGCTCAGCATTATTTTACCAGTATTGTGGTTGTAAATTATCTCCAGAAAAAGTTTTGACATCAAATGGAGTGTTGTCCTTGATTGATTAATCAAAGTGTTTTCTGTACCGTTTTCATTTGCATAGTTCTTTGGGGATGAAAAGGTCTTGCCAAGACTTTTTCCATGTGTTCTTGAAAATTATCTAACTAAGTCCAAAAAAGACATTAAAATATAACCCCTAGCAAACAGGAAACTAACTTTTTCATTCGGGAACTTAGTCAAAAGCCAACTTTTTGTGGTTTATGTGAAGGTTCCTCCCACAAAGTTCAGAAATTCATCTTACATTTTTCAGTCACTTATTTTCCTCTTTTTCCAGACTACCTGCAAAGATATGACTCTTTATTTCAGCTTACAGAAAGTGATTTCAGAGACACCTGCACAGATTTTTTTTAATGCTTTTTTCTTCTTTTTACAAAACGAAGGTTTTTGCTTTTTTTTTTCCTTCTGAGGTGAAGACAATCCCATAGAAATACCAGACAGCCACGCTGGCTTCAGGCAACTATAAATAATTTCCCCATCCACAACCAAATACAAGTACCTAGCACACTGTTTATACAGCCTATTAATCATTATTTAGTCAAGAGAAACATCAAGCAATGGACAAGCCTGGACAGAAGATGTGTCTTTTTTGGAGGGACTCTCTTGGCTTATTATGCAACTGCCTATATTTTATAGCCATCATGTTTTAGGATAAGACTGTTGAGCTATCCTTTGAATTCACGGCATTTTTTTTTTTATTTTAAAAAAGTGAAACAGCTGGGCAATTTTATTTGGTGGAAAAAGAGAACTTGATGAACATATACGTCTACTTGCTCTTCTCATTACAAGCTCTTTCCCGTCTTTAAAAATATGTATTTGTATGTTTTCATGTGACTTTAACCTGGGTGTGTGCATTGTTTTGTGTTCTGTTCTTCACTTGCTCCTACTTTCTACACACATTTCCATGTAATGACACAGATTATACATTTGCCACCATTGACTAAGGAGTGTTCTATCAGGTTAGGATAATCTAATGGGCTTAGCTATTCCTCTATTGTTGAGAATTTGGATTGTTTCTAATTTGCTAGCTACTCTAATAAACATTGGGCAAATAAGGATTTCCCATCTGAATTCTCTTCCCTCCTTTGGGAATTATTTCCTTTGTATATGAAGAACTGTTCTGTGTATCATATTAAAGCTTTCTTTTGGGGGGATCATCAGAAGGAAATTTTATTCTGAGTTAATTCTTTGTGATCAAATTTAACTTCAAATATTCGAGCAACCGTTACTTTTCGTAACCACGTTCTTAACTTTTTTTTTCAACCTATGGGGCATTTCAGAATCATAGAGTCAAAACAAGAGCTTTGGAAATAACTTATTCAACTAATACTTATCGTACACTTATACACTAGGTGTTATGCTAACCCAAGCCTCTTCTCCTTTTATAAATGAGGAAAGTAAGACTTGTCACCAAAACCCTGCAACTGAAAAGTAGTACTTTGGTCTTGTATTTGAATGTGACTTTTTGCATTTCAAAAATTTTACTTTTAATTATTACCTATAATTATCCTGTCACATTGTCTCAATGATCCCATAAGATAAAAGAGAATATATTTGCTATCTTTTGTTTTATTTTGTTTTGTTTTACAGATGAGATACAAAAATCTTACAGAACTGATCCAAAGTCACGTACTTCACTCTTGGTCAAACCAGGATACAAACGCATTTTCGTGACTTCTTTTCCACAGTTCTGTTCTGAAGACTAGGCAAATCTTCCAAAATCAGAAAGGTAAGCCAATTCCTATATGCAGGGATGTAATCTGTAAGGTACTTTTTTTTTTTTTGAGGAAGATTAGCCCTGAACTAACTACTGCCAGTCCTCCTCTTTTTGCTGAGGAAGACTGGCCCTGAGCTGACATCCGTGCCCATCTTCCTCTACTTTATACATGGGACGCCTACCACAGCATGGCTTGCCAAGTGGTGCCATGTCCACACCCGGGAGCCAAACCAGCGAACCCCGGGCCGCCGAGAAGCGGAACGTGTGAATTTAACCACTGCACCACTGGGCCAGCCCCTGTAAGCTACTTTTTATAACTGGATTACAAACCCTCAGTCTTCCCAGCAAAGGATCCTATCATTTTCAAATATCTGATCATTAAAAACATTATTTCCTGGTAGATAAGTGGACAAAGGATATAATTTGAAAATTCATTTCAAATAGTATTTATTGGGTGCCCTCTATACATCAGGCGCTCTTCTCAACACTAAGGATTTAGCAAGAAGCAAAACAGACACAGCCCCCGCCCCTGTGGCCAGTTCCACCATATGAATGATCAAATGTATACATAGAGAAAAACAGCAATCACATACTTTTCATTATTAGTTCTTTAAAACAAAAAGAGAAAATGCTCGATGCCTGCATGTTTGTATGAAACTGATACTTGATACTTTCATATGCTACAAGAGGAACTGTGATGTTAGAATCCCCTTCTGGGAAAGGAATTTTGCGATATATAGAGAGCCTTAGACACGTCTAAACTTTTTTATTAAAAAATCTCACTTCTGGAAATCTTTTCTAACAGAAAAAACTTTATGCACAAAGATATTCATCTCAGAGTTCTCTACAACAGTTTAAAAAAAAAGGTAAGGATGACAATGGAAAGAATGAAGAAAAGTCTGAGGCATCCATATGATAGACTCAAACATAGGCTTCCAAATATAATACTTAGAAATAGTTTGTGTGGGAAAAAAGACTGTATAAAATGGTATATTCAGTATGATCTAGGAGGAGAAATAATAAGATTATGGATGGCTTATTTTTCTCCTTCTGTTACTTTTTTTTATACTTTCTAGATTTCTACAGCAAGATTTTATTACTTTGATAATCAGAAGATAACTTTTCCACCACCCCCCCAATAATGTGTTATTTACAGATATATTTGTCTTTGTGGATACACAGCACTGAAAATATCAATGTGGAGGAAAAAGTACCAGAGGCTGTGTGAGAAATGTGTTTTATTTTTCTCAATTGTCACCTTGTCTCATACTAAAGTCTGAATAGTTCCTTCCCTTTCTTTTATCTTATTCATGCTGGACTTACACATTACAGGGCTCCCAAAAGAGCATTTAAAAATTAATATTGATGAAAATTTTATCCTCTTGCCTCACAGACTAGATTAAAGGCAACATCTGTTATATATGTAGTTGAGGGTTCAAATTTAAATATCTTCGGGCAACTAGAATTCTTCTTTTATTCAGTAACTTTACTGTGTCCATTACCCCACCTCCTCGCACCACCATACCCAGGGAGCATGGAAATGAATTCCAGCAAAGGGCTCAAGAAACCCTGTTAGAAGCACAGGAAGAAATTTCCTAATTCAGCCTTGTCTTCCACAGGTTTTCCAAGAACTGTTTATGGGTTTATCTGGACAGAACGCTCTGTGCTTGCAATGGCAAGGTCAAGTCAAGTGTTAAACTCGGCCAGGTCACAAGAGTGCTGGGAGGGCAGCGAGGAGAGGAGGGCCTGTGAAGCTGCCCAGCTGTTCTCAGGGCCTGAGAGACTTCCGATGACCTGACCCTCCTCTCTTTCAGTGGCTTCTGCTTGTCCTGATGCCAGATGCCCTGTGGCTATTAGGATCACTGATTTAAACAGAATGAAAGAGTGGGACAAATCTTGGCTACCCATAGAACCACCATCAAATATCAATCAGTTCCTGATCCATGCTGAATCCTTAAAGAAAAATCCTGAGTAACCCGCTTTATGTTTAACATTGCTATTGAGTTGGAAATATTACTAGGAAAGCCTAGTTCTGAAGGATTTAGATTATATATGTCTATTTCTTTTATTATTCATACATGTTTATATGTGTGCACTATTTAACGATTATATTTAGAACAAAATATTCTACTATACTATACTATATCATGTTGTATTATGTTATAGTAAATAAAATCTTTAAGATGGAACTAATCCAGCATGCTTAAATATTTTCCAAAAGAAAACATTTAATTTAACTCAACTCAGGACCCTGACAATGTACAAAAGCTCTGTGCCTTGCATCAACTAAGTTCTACTCAACTGTTTGTATTCAATTGAGAAACGTGCTGGAAAGTGGAGCAGGGAGCCTTGGGGCAGTGTGCAAAAACTCTGGACTCTACCAGCTGTAGAGTTTAAGACAGACAGTTAGTCTCCACCTCTGAGTCTGTAAAATGAGGGCATTGAATCAGGGGACCTCAGAGTCACCTTCCAGCTCTCTGACACAGAGATGATGTGCTGGGCTCTCAGGAATTCATGCATCATCCAAGGTGGTTATTAAAGAAGGAACTTCAGGGCCCAGATTCTCAACTCCAGCTCCATTCCAGATCTCTAAGCCTGTGCTGTGATTACGGAAGTGTGTGTCCATGACTTCAGGCAAACACACATGTTCCAAGGGCTAAGAATAGCAAGACACGAGGGAGGGACAGGAACCAGAGAGAAAAAGATGGTTCTGGTGTTGTAGGCAGGGCCACACATCATGGAGTAGAAACACACCACTGAGAGAAGCTATCCTTAGCATGACTACTCCTTCCTCGTGGCCACACTGGAAGAGCCTCACTAGCTCTCCCTAGGGCAGGGCAGACCCTAACTCTGTCATTCCTTAGCAAGGACCACTATAATCTGCTCTCGCTGAGAGTAACCAATCCCTCTTATCCTCCACAATTCTGAGGCTTGGTCAGGCTAAGAACAGCCTCCAGGGTTCAGAACTGGCCCTCGAATCTCCAGCAGCAAAATACATATAATCTTATAACAGCTTATCACAGTAAGGTTGTTCCTTTGTTTAACCAGCCCTTGCTGGGCATCTTTGATTGCCAGGAAGGTGTTGGGGATGGAGGCATGAAGAGGACATGGTTCCTGCCCCCAAGGATATCCATGCCCAGTAGCAAGATCCTTATACGTAACCATTAACTGGCTTCTCGATCTTAAAGCATTTACAATACGTAGAGTCATCAGAGACATGATCATATAGTACCTACGATGATGTCTTCTTATATCCGTATCTTTCCTCCTGGGCCAGTTATTATCTTTCAACTTGAAGCCCACCCTTCTCTACTCTGTTTTCTGATGCTATAGTTGGGACCCTGCAAACTATTTTTCTGCTCAGCCAGCTGGCTCCACGTAAGGCTCTGCTGACAGGAGGGTGAAAAGGCTGTGAGGCCAAGGGAGGAAGAACAGACTGCTCTTCCTGTGTGCTTCCTAGTCCTGGGAATGTCACCCCAGCAATGCTTCCTCACTCCAGTAGTGGCAGTTCCTTCCCATAACAGTAGCTGAATCCAGTTTGCAGTTTGCCAAACACTTAGAACCCACTTTTTGGCATCAACCTCCAAGACACTGCCACCTTGCTTCTCAGAGTCTGGGCCCCAGACTCCTTTGACCTCAGAGACACCAGCACCAGCAAGCACATCCAGTCTTCAGAGGGCCAAGTTTCAGTTCCACGGGGCCTGTCCTCTCAATTTCTAAGTTCTATTAATTGCAACCTCTTGCATTTGTTTCCTCAGCCCTGGCATCGTAGCTGCTTCCTGCTGTTGCTCCCTCCATGATACCTTAAGAGTTCTCGTTTTGCCCTTTCAGTTACCTAGTGAACAGCTTCAAATAAGGGCCGTGGTTTCTGTCTCCTGATAAGACCCTGACTGAGCAGCCTCCCCTGTAAACCGAGAGGCAGCATGGAATCATGGGAAACGGCCTGAGTTTCGGGGTCACCCGGATTTGAAGTCCAGCTCTTGTAATCTGCCAGCTCTTGGACCTGGAACAGGTACCCAGTTTCTTCCAGCCTTGGTTTGCTGCTAATAAAGATGGAGCTTCCAGCTGTTGTGAGGGTAGCTGAAGTGCTTGGCACAAGAGTCCTGCTCAGTGATTAGTAGCCATTAGGATTACCATACTGTTAGCTTTTAAGGCCAAGGCCCAGGTCTTGTATATCTTATCATTCCCAGCAGGGAACAATATAAATCTATTTATATGATCTATGCTTAAAAAGGATCTGTTAAATGAAAAAAAAAAGTGCTTAAGACAATTGTGGCTCAGCGGAATAATTAACTTCTACTGACCTAACATGAAATCCTTTGTGGTGGTCAGATTTTGTTTTAAAGTTACAGTTTAAAACATCTTTTTAAGCTGTTATTTTAAAATGAGGAGCAATGAGTTTACCTGGATGATTGGATAAGGAAAGCCTTGTCATTTGCTCTTCTCCCAGCCTGGCAAAACTTCTTAGAGACTGCGTGGTAGGATGTGGGAACGTACCCTATCTTCCAGAAAGAAGCCCAATTTGGCAGGGGAGTGACACATTGGTGGCTCTTTCCGGCTATACGGCAGACACTAGTTTTGTTTTTTGTTTCCTGACACACTTCATAATGAGAAAAGATTCCAACTACTCATATAATCAGTGACATCTCTTCTGAGTGTTGAATTCAGGATTCTAGTGTAAACCCTGGAAATGAACAAGGTCCCACGTGTCCTGGGCCTTCACAAGTGAATGTGGATAAAAGTCATTCCAGCAGGGAGGGCAGAACAAAGCATCTATTCTTTTATCACAGCAGACAGATAGACACCCAATCTGGGTAACGGCTGTGTACACAGGAGGAGGAGGAAGTCAGCAGTACTCTCTTGTTTCACATTTAGGGTTATATGGGGCTGGGCCTCATCAAGTTATTTGAGTCTGCGTGTGGAAGGTGTACTGTCCAGGCCAAGACTTTCTCAGTCCAAAAGGCCTGAACAAGGATGTGGAAGAGCTGGGTTCATTCCAGAATATTTCCTCCCAGAAAAGCCTAAAACTTCTACAGAGAGACAAACAGCTGCACAAAATCCCATGTCCTTCATTTCTCAAGCAAACCATGAATCTTACAGCTAACCAGGAGGCAGGTTGGAGAGAACCGGAGGCCTCTATCTGCTTGAGATGGCTTTCCTGCCTTGAAGAGGCTGTTTATTTCTTTGTGGAAGGGCGGTGACTCCTAGACACAGGAAAAGAGCCTGGCAGTTTGCAGGTGGAGCCAGAGAACGAATCATTCTGTTTTCAGAAGACTTTTCTTGTCTCCATACCTACTTGTTTTGGGGCCCTGGTGCCATGTCCTCCAGGGAGCATTTTCGGAACACGCTCTCTTCTCCCAGACCAGGTGAAGAGCTCCTGCTGGGCATCACAATGAACACAGAACCCCATTCTAGACTGTGTGCAGGTGTTCTGTCTGCTTCCTCTAGACACACACAAACACTGTACGAAACAGAGGAAGAAAGAGAGAGAGAGAGGGAGGGAGGGAAAGGAGAGGGCAAAGAGTGGGCAGACGGGAGGGAGAAGGGAAGGAAGACAGAGAGAGTGAGAGACAAAGGGAAAATCATTCACAAACAAAAGTGCTATCCGGCTGTGCAAGAGGCAGCCCTTTGCAGAAATCATCACACCCACATGGACTAAGAGGCTCTTTTCTCTGGTTAATCATTCCCCAGGTTGGAGATGGCATGCCCCAACCATCTGCAGAAGCACCTGGCGAAGGAGGAGGTAACCTGAGAGGGGAGAAAGCTGGCCTGTGTCTTGAACAGGCATTAGGCTGAGGTGTGTCAGTCACCTTTGCTATGCTAATTAGGTGCAAGCCAGAGGTTTCTCCTTGGCCTGCACACAGAGCTGGTGGTGGTTCACTAGGACCCCAGGTTTATAAGCAGGTAGAGGCAGCAGCATTCAGCAAGAGCACGGAGTGACAGTGAGGGGAGGCCCAGACGCCAGCCTAGATCAAAGCCAAATAACTCATCAAGCTCCAGGGAACATGTAGCTGATGAATATGCCTCAGGCAGGTTCAAGGACAACTGGTTGGAGGCCAGGTAAGGCACAGAGGCCTGTGCGCCCTCCAAATGGAGCCTGCACGTCCTCTGGGCTGTCCCCGCCGGGTCAGTCCTTGGCTGGGCGTCAGTTATGTCAGGACACTCCATCTGTGCTTCCCCGCCCAGCCATTTCGTTACCTTGTGGTTTCTTTCTCTCCTTGGTTTCCTAGCCACACTTATTTTGAAAAATGTTAACTCTTTCTCAGCTGAATTAAGGTATGTAGGGTATGCCTACATCCAAGCGAGGAAAAATAAAGAGAAAAAAACATTTGTAGTTAGACAAGATGAATGTACAATCTAGTTTCTCCATGCTGCGTCATGGGGTCATACAGGCTGGGCATCAGCTGAGCACCCTTCTGTCCCAACTCCTTTCTTAATAGCTGTGTGACCTTAGACAAGTTAATGTCTCTGAGCCTCAATTTCTTTAATATAAAATGAGGATATTAATCATGCTCAACTCACAGGATAATATGATAATAAGGATCAAATAAGTTAGTAGGCTTGTGGCAGAGAATGCTGCAAGTCCACCTAAATATCTATTCCCTCTTTCTTTTCTAGTAATGGATTTTTACCTGGACACACGGCAGCCTGAAATAAAGACTACACATTTGAGTATCCCCGCAGCTAGTTGTTTCATTTGACTAAATCCTGGCCGAGGAGTTACACAAGGAAACATCATGGTCAACTTCTAGGGAAGGTCCTTAAATTGAAAAAGAATTGCCTTCTTGCCCTTTTCTTTTTCTTGCTGGTTAGAACGTGGAAGGGATGGCTAGAGCTCAAGCAGCCCTTTTGGTCCAGGAGGCAGCACACTTAAGATGGTAGAAGAGTAAGAAGAAAGAAGCCTAGGGACAAGAAACACTGCCTTTGCCAGGCAGAGGCTACAGGCCACATGAACAGGATAGAGCACTCAGCCTCCTGACCTCACTTTATTCTCCCTTCTGGGCCTCTCTTGCAAGCAGCAATATGATTTGGAGAAGTGGATAAAGGCCAAAAAGAGCCTCCCAAAACGCACAGACTTTGGAGGTAAGTCAACCTGGGTTTGCCTCTTGGCTTCTTCATCTACTAGCTGTGTGACTTTGGGCTAGTTATGATCCTTTCTGAGCCCCAATCTCCTTATGTTAAAATGGAACATGGGATAATACTGACCCCTCAATATTGTTGTATGATTTAAACAAGAAAATGTCATTCAAGTTCTGAACACAGTGCCTGACAGACTATGAGTATTTGGTAAATGTTTAGAAATGAAGCTTGAACTTTATCTTTCACCGTTTCCAACCCTAGACCGAGGCTTCCTCCAGACCCATCCACTGACTGTCCCCAACACCAACTCTCTCTTCCCAGTGCTGTGCCTTTTGCTCCCTAGGTCTCCACCTAGGCTTCTTCTCTGACCCTCCCCATCTCCCACAGGTTTTCAGAGCAGCTTTAGGCCCTGCTTGAATGCCAGCCCTGGGAGAGCTCTCTCTCTATCTTCTGAGCGGTGCCAGCATTTGATGTCCGACCACTTATTAACATTTACTGCCGTGTATTGGTATTTAATTTGAAGCGCATGTCTCATCTTGCCAGCCATACCGTACGCTCTGCAATGCGTGGATCATGGCTTTTCCACCTTTTATCCCCTCAGCCCTTAACTGAATGCTGTGTTCTGGCCTCAGTGAATACTTGCTGAACAAGGAAAACAAATCCAATTAACCAGAACCCTCTAATTTATTTTTCAGAATCCTGTTTGGATCTATGTGTCCATGGACCTATTGCTTTTCTGTGTTCCTCAGAGTACAAAGTACACTGGGGTTGGCGCCCTCCTGGAATGTCACCAGGGGCTCAGTGAACTCTGCACAGCATCCCACTTAGGTCCACCAGCAAGATTGCTTTGCCAACCTTGGTCAGCCTTTGGCATAAAAGGAAAAGGTGAGAGAGGATTTCACTTAGGAGAAATCCATTATTCCAACCAAGAAAAACAATCAAAAAATGTTCTGTGGGTGGTAAGTTGATACTACTACTTGGAATTTGGGAGCACCTTTAACTTGTCGATGGAAAAAGGAATATTGTCATGTAACCCAACACTATTATTCTGAATATGAGAACGCGTTTAATTTGTCTTTTTAAACAGATAGGTTAGACTTGTTTTATGTGCCTGTGCTTAATTTGCACGCTGCCCCTACTGCCTCGAGGAAATGACCAGAACAGCAATAGTGCTGATCTGGGAGGCTCTAGAATGGTGTCCTCTCCCAGGAGAGGCTGCACAGCCTTCCTCCAAGCAAGCTGGCAAGGCCCACAGGACTGTGAGTTCATCCTAGCTGCACGGTGGGTCAGAAGCATTACAAAAGGAATTCTAGTGCCACCACTGTCACTTTTCAGTAGGTAATTTAAGACTTACTTGGGGATGCTTTTTAAAAACATAAATTCCCTGATTTCTAACCTTAGCCTCCAACCCCAGTATTCAGGAGGTCTATGGGAGAACTCAGGAATCTGCATTTTGACCAAAACTTCAAATAATTTTGATACAGAAGGTGTTACACAGACTATACTTTGAAGAAGACAGCTTTCAGGGAAAGAAGTGTCCTTCTTACAGGAATCACTACTGCCTGCCTCTGACAATCTTTCTACTTCAGACGTGGCAGTAACAAAGTAATAATGAGTTAATAATCTGAGTTAAAATGTAGACAGAGCAATAATTTGAGTCTAATTTTGGAGGAGAGATCCTCTGATCCTGGAGAAGTGGGTGGCGAGCTCTGCTAAGAGAGCTTGCACTAAAGGGTGGGTCAAAATGCTTTTTTGGAGGGTAGGGGCAGGTCCTGGAAGTGCTGCCAAACTGTGGAAGAGAAGAACATTGGCCACCAGCTGTTCTGGGAGAGTGACTCATCAGCCTATGTGGCAGTAACCACGGCTGGTGGAATGACTCCCTCAGCCGTGGGGGGCGTGATGGGGGAGGTGATGGCTGTGGTTGGAGAGAGCGGTGCATTCCAGAGGGGAGCCAGACCTCCTGCATGGATGCCTATCCGTGCTGTCAGTCACCTTGGCAGTGATGAAGGAGGGAGAGGGAGGGGCAAATGAACGGTCTCAGCAAGACCACAGAGGCACCATTTAGTCATTGGTATTAAAAGCCCTGTGTTCACCATCCCTGGACTCACCCTTGCCTCCTGCTCTTCCTCACCCCTAAATCCAATTAACAAATCTGGTCGACCCTACACTTCAATGTGTTCTAGGTCCCCCTTTACCATGACCTTTGTTTCACCACTATCACACATGATGCATTTTTCCCTTTCTACATGTGCCCACCACCATGACCAGAACTCGAGCCCCTGTCATCTTTCACTTAGGCTCCAGGCTCCCAACCTGTTGTCCTGCGTCCTGTCTCCCTACCTCCAATCCATCCTTCACACAGCCACCAATGTGTTCTCTCTAAAAATGAAGATCTAAGCATCTCATTCCCTTACTTAACATCCACAGCTGACCGCTTAAACTTCGAAGCACTAGAATCACCTGGAAGGCTTGTTAAAACACAATCCTGAGCCCTATCTGGAATGTTCTTCACTCTTCCACATTTCCCTCCCTTATCCACTGAATTCCTGACACTACAGGTCTCCATGAAGCCATCTCCATCTCCTCTGCCTCATCTTCACTTCACCTCCGCCATCACCATCATCGTTATCATCACCAACCAATACACACTGAGTATTTATTATGATGCATTCCACTGGATCCTCACAAATAAAAACCCATGACATGGGTACCATTATTCTTCCCATATAATATAGATGTTGAAACTGGGACTCAGATCAGTTCAGAAACTTGCCCCAGTCACACAGCTAGGAAATGGTAGAGCCAGGATTCAATTCTAGCAGCCTGACTCCAGTGCCTGGGCTCCTGACAAGTACCACCTCATCCATGTGGAATTCCCCCCTCCAGGCTCTCTTACATATTTAAACATGCCTGCAATAGAATGGGAGGTCTCTCTTACCAGACTGTGAGTTATTCATGGACAGGGCTTCACCTTTGCTTCCTCTGCCTAACACGTGAAGAGCACTCAATGATGGGTGATCGAATAAATTAATTACTTGAGCTAGAGTGTTTGCATATGTAAAGTAAATTTTCTGATGGAGTCTTGGGCCATGAGAAATAAGAAGCATTACAGATTATTTAAATTCCTTATCATATAACAACTCAACATATAGTTATGCACCATATACCATTATATTGGGGATACATAGGTATCCCTATGATAATAAATGTAAGTGATACACAGGTATCACTGTATTAGGGGAAACCTTGAGAAGAATGGGGATCCAAAGAACATGGTTGCCATCTACTCCTAGTGGTCACCATTTTGTCCATTCCCATCTTGGTTACCCTGATTATGTCTTTTTAACCTATTCACGATGATGAGAGTTTTTACCCTTAAAACAGCATGAAGGTACCACTACACTGTCATTTTGCAGAAAACTTTAATATCTTTTCTACTGGTCTAGAAAAACAGAAAGTCAACATTTTAAACCAAAAGGAAAAAGAAATTACAGGAGCAGGTACATTCGAGTACAAATTTCCTGTGTGTTTGGAACCAAGACCAAGTCAGTGTTTTCTGTAAATAACCACCATTAAAAAGAGAAGATCAATTATCTTCTATATACAAATCCAAAGTGTAGGCAAACATCAACTTTTGCTTCTTCTCTCTTTCACTGGGAGGGAAATTGTTGCCAGCCAGCCCTCAGGGTATACCCCCTGCTGCAACTTTCTTTCCCAGGTTAAGAAACTACAATCTTGGTCCAGAAAGGAAAATGAGAGAACTCTACATCCCAGAGTAAAAGTGACCTGTCAGCACTCAGAGTTATTCCAGAACTAGTGCACACCTCAGAAGCTTCTCCCCAGTTTTACTCTGGGCTTAAGATCATGGAATGTCAGAAGTGTTTGTTTCTTTTCCATCTGACTTCAAGGTCCTTGTCAAAACGCAGCATGAGTTAACAGGCTCTGTCAAGCAAGTGCCCCATAAAGGCACTTGAGAGCCCAGCCAGCTCCCTGCACCGTTCTGAAAGGCTGAGATACAGGGAAAAACTAGATGGACAGCTCTCCCCTCCTGCAGTGTACATTCTAATTCTCATGCTGCTGACCGTGCAAATTCCTGCCCTCTCAGGCAGGTTTTGGGCGCAGGTGGCGCCATCCTTGGAGCCAGGAAGGCCCACTGTCTGGGCCTCTGTGTCTTTTCTGCCGACACAGAGGCAAAGCTTCAAGGGCCTTCTCTGACCTGCAGGGGCCCAGAGCCTGGGGTCCTTCCTCAGAGGCCATGTGGACGCTTTTGCTCCCTTTAAAGCAGTGGGCATCAGCGACCGCTTTCTACAACTTCCTTAGGCTGGTTTTTCCACCCTACAAGTCAGTAAGTACACATCTTTGCAGAGAAGCCCGGAGATCTAAGCGCCTAAGCAGCAAAAAAATACTTTTCCAACAGGGCCTGCTAAGGACACGTGGTCGCAGACATTTCCTGCCTGAGCCTGAGCAGCTTTCCTCGTCTTGCACACACGCTCCCCCTACTGCCTGACACAGACAATGCACCCCTGGGTCCGGCAACGGGGACCGCTCCAGCCTGGCGCAGGGATGGCCGTGTTGAAAGGCTGCAGAAGAGTTGCCAAAAACTGAAATAGTGGGTCCTTAAGAATTCTTCCATTGCTCCAGTGAAGGGCCTAAGCTGAATCTTTCTTTACACTTCAGGAATAAGCTCTGTAATAAAGACTGAATAAATAAATCCTCCCTAAAATAGAGTTCTGCCAAATAAATTAAATTTAGAGTTCCTCTACGAGTTAAATAAATGAAAAGAATTTTAGATTCTGGGGACTCAGATCCAGGCTTGCTCCTTTATCTGATGTGTGACCTTGGACATGTCAACCTTTTTAAGCCTCAGTTTCTTCATCTGTAATGTTGGCATATTGGTATTGCTTATCTCCTAGTGTTGTTGTGGAAAGAAAACGAAAGGATGAATGTCTGAGAAGAGTGTTTTATAACATGCAAATTTAATGTGAGTTGCTATTATTTCTTTGCCTTCCAATCCAACACACACACAGGCATACACACACACACACACACACACACACACACGCCCCTTTTCCATACATCTCAGTGGAAATGGTAGTCGAGGCAACCTGAACCCCGAAAAGGAAGCTGGGCAAGGAAAGCTCAGGCGCAAACAGGAAGTAACAGAAATGCCACCAGAAAAATTACCTCAGGCCAAAGAACCAAAACAGTCTTAGGTTAAGTTTTTAAAGATCAAGTTAGATTTAGTTAATGATTTGGGGTGTTGCCAGCCTGGCTTGACCCCCTGAATTAGAGGGTTTTCAGAAATGACTAGGTAATTCCTCTGACCTAGATTTGACCTCCCAAATGGGAATTCTCCCTCGGCATTTTAGAACCTCTACAGCGGGTAGGTTCCTGCTTTTATAAATGTAAGTCTCTCCTCCTTTTCCCCTGTGGCAACAGGAGGGGCCCAGGCCAGGCCGGCCGGGTGGAGCTGGGGCCCCGCCTTGCTGTGCCCTGGGGAGCCGCCCTGCAGCTCCTCTCAGATTACCGCCTCCCTTCCTGGCTTCACAAACTCGCCACATGGTAGGTTGGCTTCTTGAGAGAATGTAAGAAAAGCACTCCAGTGCCGGCCGCACAAAGAACTTTTACAGGTCTGGGGATTATGTCCAACTTTCCATCCAAATTTTTGTTAAGAGGAGACAAAATCCTAGATATTTTTCTAGGGGGAGAAAAAAACTAAAGGGAAACATATCAACATGTCAGTACACGTTGTGTGGTTTATTTTCTTGTTTTTCCTGTCTCACTCTTGAAACCTCTTTCAAAAATCCTGCCACCTTTCTTAACTCCTCCTTAATTTTGTGTGTATTTTAAAGTAAGGAAGGGAGAGGATTAGAAGCCTAAGAATTTGAAGTCATCACCAAGCATTCCTAAAACTTACTTGTTTGCAGAACCAGAGTTCTTTTTCTGGCATCCAGAAGAAGAGACTTAATTTCTACCTCCCTTGCTTTCACCTTTTTTGTTAAACGACTCCTCTAACCCTTAGCAAAATGCTTTGTGCAAGTGAGAGTCGGAAAGTGAGGAGACCCACGCCCAGCCTTTGAGTGGCTCCTGTCTGTGGACAGTGCTATGGAGACAAATGGAAATAGTCTCAAGATGGTACCCTGTCTCACGTTAGCTTTTGTATATTTTGCAATGGCCTCCACCTGGACAATGGCCTCCAACTGTACATGTTCAGTTGAAAACTGGACTGTTAGGAATGATGGCAACGGTGCTTTCAAAGTGTTTGCACATTTGAGCCTCATGAGGACCCTGGGAGCACAGTGAAGAGGTAGAATTAAGCTGGTGTTACAGGTGAAGAGATGAGGAGCAGAGAGGTAAAGTGATTCATCCAAGCCACTCAGCTGGTTCCCTATGAAGCCCAAACTAAGAGGTCATGGTCTTCCAAATCCTACTCCAGCATTTAACGCCCACTGAGGCCTTACAGCCAACACGTTCTACAGGCTCTCATTTCTGCCGAACAAATAAACTACCATTTTTAAACATAGGGCAACATATGCATTTAAAATAAGATAACTTTTTACAAATTACGCAGGGTGTGTTTCCTAAGCAAAAATGAGACTCTGAGGCCTCATTCAACAGATAGTATGTTTTTTATATTAAAAATTTATTTTAAAGGGTAATTCATTTACGTGTTTCAAAAGTCAGAATTCTAAAGCACGGTACACCTAAGAAGTCTTCCTGCCATATCCCATTTCTCCACTTCCTTCTCGCCTTTGTTGATAATTTTTTTCATCCTACCTATGTTTGTGAAAATACAAATGTGTATTCTTGTTTATTTGTAGTCCTACAAAAAAGAGAACATATATAGTGCATTTTGAATTGGTTTTCTGGAAGAGTGGTGGACTTTGCTAAACCATCCCCCTCTTGCCTGGGAACCAAGGGGTCACAGGCATTGATTTGCAAGCAGCCCAAGTGTGACAAGAATCCAAAAGAGTTAAAGCAATAAAAGCTTCGACCGGATAGGTTTGCCCCATAAAGCTGGGTCCCTCACTAAACCAGAACCAGACGTGGCTGCTGCAAGTCAAGCCTGGGATTCTATGCCAATCACTGGCTGGGGCAGCTAGCTGTTTCTCATGGCAAAACCTGTGTAGATGCCCAAGTAAAACCCACACGATATGTTAGGACAAATGTTTTCAACATGTAATTGTCTGTTACTGTTGCTCAGAGGACGGTTAGTGATGATTCCCAGGAAGTGTCAGAACGTCTGACAGACAGAGGGGCCATCTTAGTGCAACCTCCAAGTAGGATTCTTCTACCAAAGGAGCTTTCACATCTTTCCCATTGTCACTGTGCATGGAAAAAAACGAAGACTGAGGGACATCAAACCCAGGCCGCTCCAAGGACAGGAAGACCAGGGGCTCTCTGTGAGCAGGAACACCAGGCTGAGAGCTAAGAGATGGAAGGTCCAGTGAAGGCCAGTCCAGCTGGGCCACAGCTTCTCTGGACTCAGGAAAGGGCATGGGTCAGACCAACAAACACAGAGACTGCTTCCTCAGCCCCACTGGTTATGGGTTTAAAACGGTTCCTCATGAGAAGGAGCTGAAGACGGACCTGGGACCCTCCGGATTCTCCACACTGTTGACAAGGCAGGTCCTGAGGAGGCAGCTGGGGGATGCGTCACAGGGTCACCTGTTGCTCCTTGTATTAGTTTACTAGGGCTGCCATAACAAGGTACCACAGATGGGTGGCTTAAACAGCAGAAATCTATTATCTCACGGTGACGGAGGATAAAACTCTGGGATAGAGGTGTCAGCAGGGCTGGGTCCTTCTGAGAGCGCAGGGGAAGCATCCGTTCCAGGCCGCCCTCCTTGGCTTGTGGAGGGTCGTCTTCTCCCTCTGTCTCTTCACATTGTCTCTCCTCTATGTGTGTCTGTCTAGGTCCAAATTTCCTCTTTGTGTAAGGACACCAGTCACACTGGATCAGGGCCCAGCCACCCTAACAATCTCGTTTAACTTGATTACCTTTGTAAAGACCCTATCTGCAAATAAGATCCCATTGTGAGGTGTGGGGGGTTAGGACTCTAACATCTTTTTTGTTTAGATGTTTAAAGAATTTATTTAAATTAAAACTTGCTGCTTATTGTCAGCATTAATAGTAATGTACTATTAGTACTTTTTACTCTTTTAAATACAAATGCCAAAAGCCAAGATTTTCCAGGGGTTTTTTTTTTTTTGCAAAGCACCACTTACTGTTTATTAGTAAAGGTTTCTGGGGCCGGCCCTGTGGCCGAATGGTTAAAGTTCTGCATGTTCTGCTTTGGCTGCCCAGATTTGCAGATTTGGACCCCAGGAGCAGACCAACTCTATTTGTCAGCCATACTGTGGAGGCATCCCACATACAAAAGAGAGGAAGATTGGCACAAATGTTAGCTCAGGGCTAATCTTCATCAAGCAAAAAATTAAAAAAGAGGAAGATTGGCAACAGATATTAGCTTAGGGCTGAACTTCCTCAAAAAAATGATTTCTGACGTTGAATATGAGAAATTTGAAAAGCATATTCTGCATTTTTTTACTCTTATGATATTTACTTGGGATCATAAAATTTTAGAAAAGACTTTTTTCTCCATTTTTTTTATTATGGCAAAATACACATAATATAAAATTTACCGTCTTAACCATTTTTAAGAGGATGGTTCACTGATGTTAAATACATTTATATTGTTGTGCAACCATCACCAACTTCCAGCTCCATAACTCTTTTCGTTTTATAAAACAGAAACTCCATACCCATTAAACAATAACCCTCCATTCCCCTCCCCACTCCCAACCCCTGGCACTTACCATTTTACTTTCTGTCTCTATGATTTTGACTACTCTAAGTATCTCACATAAGTAGAATCAGACAGTAATTGTCTTTTTGTGACTGACTTAGTTCACTTAGCACAATGTCCTCAAGATATACCCATGTTGTAGCATACTGCAGAATTTCCTTCCTTTTTAAAACTAAATAATATTCCACTGTATGTATATAGCACATTTTGCTTATTCGTTCCACCATTGATGAACACTTAGGTTGCTTCCACATTTTAGCTATTAGGAATAATACTGCTGTGATCACTGGTATACAAATATCTCTTTGATACCCTGCTTTCAATTCTTTTGAGTATACACCCAGAAGTGGAATTGCTGGATCATACAGTAATTCTATTTTTAATTTTTTGAGGAACCACCATATTGTTTTCACAATGGCTGTACCATTTTAATTCCCACCAACAGTGCATAACAGTTCCAATTTCTCCACATCCTAACACTTATTTTCTGACTTTTGGTAGTAGCTGTCTTGATGGGTGTGACATGGTACCTCATTGAGTTTTGATTTGCATTTCCCCGATGATTAATGATGAGTACCTTTTCATGTGCTTATTGTCCAATTGTATATCTTCTTTGGCAAAATGTCTACTCAAGTCCTTTGCCCATTTTTAAATTGGGTTGTTTGGTTTTTCATTGTTGAGTTTTAGGAGTTCTCTACATATTCTCGATATTAATCCCTTATCAGGTTCCAATATATCCTTTTTGAAGGGACACAACCAACCCATAACATCCCTTTCAGATCCACAATTGTCCTCCCCATTTCCAGAAGTGCTGGCCTCACATCCCCATTCCACCATTGAGAACAAAGCCAGACTGGGTCTGTGGAAGTGTATTACACGGACATGTTATGGAAACTGGGAGGGAGTTTGAGATCCCCTGGTTTATAATCCATTGCTTATGTACTATTTGTATACTAAATATAACATAGTTCTCATTACGGAAAATGGCCCTGTCATTTTCAACACATGCTTTTTTTTGTCTTTATAAAGTCCAAGGCAGGAAAAAAAAAAAATCCCTCCCACTATTGTGCTATAGACCAAGCTCCCTCACCTCTCCCTCATACACACACCTGACCATTGACCTTGAGATCCTGATGCCCAGATTGTACAAAATCACATGCTCTTTCTACTCAGAAATAAGATTTTTCTTTACCTACACTTTGGAAAATATACCAAGCTACAAGGTATATCACTCTCTCTAGCTGGGCTTTTGGTGTTGTGGTTGTTAGTCGTTTTACTTTTGTTTCTGTTAAATCTGGCCTGACATCTTTGCTGAGACACTGTGACAAACACTTTGGACCCAAGACTTGGCATGACCGGGTGTGGCTTGGCCCATCTCTTGTCAGGCAGGTGCAAACAACCAAGCTCAGTTCAAACATGCTCCAGGGATTCAGCACCTGGAAATCCCCACAAAGCTAATTCCATTCCAGACCTTTCTCAACACCCAGAGGAGGGAGCACAAGGGCTGATTGTCCTTACAAGTTTTCCTGCCTGCAATTCTATAGTCTGGGGGATTGTAGGGATATGGGGTGAGTAGGAATGTATATTTATTAGTGTTGGGTCTCAAGTCAAGAAGTAGATCTGATGCCTTAGAGGAGCCCAGTGACCAAATGTCATGCCCTGTAATTCTGAACGATGGTCTTTAGAACTGAGTGACTTCTGGCCCAGGGGTAACTACCTCAAACTCCTCTACCAGCCTCAGACCAAGGACCTATTTTCCACAGGCCTATTGCCTTTGTGATTCTTGTGTTTTGTTGTTTCCCGTCACTCTTGTTTTCCACATTTCTTGGGCTCCATCCAATGCTGAGTAATGATTCAGAGCCAGAAGCTTTGAGGAGTTAAGCTGCCACTCCAAAGAGGGGAGTAACTAACAGCTCCAGGCACCAAATGGTGGACCCCCTTACCTGACCCATAAGCTCATGGCCTCAAGGGGCCTGTAGGAGGAGTTGGGTGTAGCCAAGCCAGGGTGATGTGTTTTCTTTGGCAGGACTGGGGAGAAGCAAAGATGTTCCAAGCTGAACCTCCATCACTGGTCTTCCTAGGGGAGGTCTCTTACTTCACACACTAAGTGTGACAGCCCGTAGGCTACTGCTCTTCTTCCTTTCTCCTCCCCTGTCCCATCCCACTCAAGGTTCATCTTTGGAAGTATTTTAGACCAAAATCTCCTTAGGGTGAAGGAAAGATCTGAAATTGGGAAGGGTGTAACACAGTCTTTTCCCTTGCATGACCCTGGTGTATGACACATCCACTGGACACCATGCTGGTTGGAACTTATGGGTGGACCCCAGGGTTGGTGTGGGAATTCCGCGTGTCTGAAAGAATGCCTGAAGTGAGGTGCTGGGCACATGAGCAAGCAACCAAAGTGCACTGTGCAAAATGATGATAATGATGAAGACAGCGACAACAGCCAACATGTGCTAAGTGCCATTGTGTGCTAGGTGGTGTTCAATTTAGTCCTCACAACAATCCTATGAGGTAGCTTACTATTACTATTCCCATTTTGCCAGTGAGGAAACTGTGTCACAGAGAAGTCCATGATTACACAGTTAATAAGAAGTCGCACAGTTAATACAAAGCAGAGACAGCCAGGACTTAACCCTGGCAGTCCAGCTCTGCAGTTGACACTCTCAGTCATCACTCTGGATTAACAAAAACATGAGTATTACTGTCCTCATTTTACAAGTTAGGAGACTGAGGTGCAGCAAAGTCAAGTGCCTTGACCCATCCCACACAGCCAGGGAGACGCAAAGCCGAGACAGGCCCCTCCCATTCTGACTCTTACCCACGCCCCCCATCGTGGGGTGGGGAGGTTAAGGAAGAGCCATGGAGTCAGGATGTAACTGCATCCTACCCGCCCTTCTCCACCCCAAGTTTCTACCTTCCTCCTGAAGCTTCAAGCTCTCATTTCAAGGGACAGGAAGCTACCAGAAAAAGAGCCAGATAGTGAGGGAGCAGGTGCAGAAATGAGAAACCTGCACCTGCAACCAGGAATCAGTCCAACACGCCTCACGGAACTGACACCTGGCCACCCAGGTAAGGCGTCCAGAGGCCCCGAAGCAAAGGAAGGTGAGCAAAAGAGGAAGTCAGACTTTCCAGAAAGGTGAACACGGAGTAGCAGAAAAAAACAAAAGGGGGTTAAGATGTGGAAAAAACAGGTTGGAATCAGATACCCCTTCAGTTATAAAGAACTATAGAGAGGAAGTAGTTCAAACCTCTTATTTTATGAATAATGAGAGCAAACGCTGATTGGGCTCTTCTCATGTGCCAGGCACTGTGCTAAGGACTTTCCTCGTGCTGACAACAATCTTATGAGGCAGGTGCCATTTTGGTCTTCACGGGGAAACTGAGTCAAAGGTTAATTGGCCCAGTAAGCGGTAGACCCAGGCACTCTCCTTTGCTCCAAAGCTTAGCTTTTTTTGTACTGTATAACCTTTTGTGATGGACCATTCCAAACAGACAAAATTAGAGAGAATACTGTAATGAACCCCTGTAAATCCACTGACCAGTTGCAATAATCATCAACACAAGACAGATCCTATTTCACCATCTATCCCTCATCCATTCTTCTACTACTAGAATATTTGGAAGTAAACCACATACATATTACTTCTGTATTATATCATCCTCTTATTATCCGAACATACCTTAATATGTTTCTACAAGAAAAAAGGACTTTCTTAACACAGCCATAATACCAGTGCTACATCTAAAGAAAATAACAATAATCTAATATCATCATATATCCAAACACTGTTCAGATAGCTCACATTGTCCCATAAGTGTATTTTTACAGTTGGTTTATTTGAATTAGAATCAAAAATGACCCACACATTACATTTGATCGATGTCTCTTAAATCTCTAACATATAAGGTCCCCTCCCCACTACCATTCATTTGTTGAAGAAATGAGGTTATTTGTTCATAAATATTGCTGCCCAAAGTTACTACAAGTGTGGTACAATTACAAGCGTAATTTCTCACTTTTTGGGTTTTGCTGATTATATTCCTGTGGTGTCATTTAACGTGTTCCTGCATTTTGTGTATTTCTTGTAAACTGCTTAAGCCTACTTTTTTCCAGAAGATGAAAGCTCTAGCTCAAGCCCCCAGAGCTAGTGAAAGACAGAACCAGGACTGGAATTCAGTCTTCTGACTCCAGCCCCCTGCCCCTCCACTCCATCACAGGACTTGAATCTAGAATTTTCTCCCTGGAATGGAAGGAGCGCTTGGCTGTCACATGACCTTCCTCCTCTTCTACCTCCTTCTGTGAGAGAAGCCAAGAGAGGATCAGTGGGAAAGTTTAAACCTTTCTTTGGTATATGGCAATATTTTAATTTTAAACAGATGGTGGGAAGGAGGGGTCTCCCCAAGCCTGGGTGGGGCTAGGCACCTTCAGCTTTTGCCAGAGGACTGGAAGCATTTAAGCCAGAACTCTGGCATAGAACATCATTCTTATTCCCTGTCTCTCCTTTCAGATATTGAGAACCAATTTACCTGAGTGAGTGCTGACAGGCACATTTCATCCCTTTGACTTATCCATTTTAATCAGAGAGAAAGAGCTGTGTGCACACTAGAGATGCTAGATGCCTAAGGAGATGCACAGCATCCCACTTGGGGAAATAGGCAGGGAACAGCTAATGAAAGTGGCAACCATTCTGTGTGTTTTGGAAGTGAGTGTTTTTTTTTCCCATTCCTGCTACACTGAGCGTGCAAATGCCAGAGCCAAGACTGTATAACACAGATAAACAGAACTATTCTCATCACAGGAGGAAGAAACCCACCCCATACCAAAACTGGACCAGGGTAGGGGGGGAGCGGGGAAGAACAGTGGCTCAAATGCACAGTAACAGTGCTAGATCACATTTATTGGACATTTAAAACACACCTGGCACTTTATATGCAGTATCTCATTTCGTCCTCATGACAACCCTGCAAGGTAGAAAATAGGTGCTTTAAGAACCCGAATCTGCAGATGAGGAGGAACATGAGATCACACAGACACTATGAGTAAAGGTAGAATTCAAATCCACATCTTTCTCACTTAGTGTCTGTGGCTTAACCATGTAGACTTACACAAGGTCAGCTAAATTAAGATAGCTATTTGGGAAGGGGTAGCAATTTAGAAGGGAGCTTCAGGAGAGTTTAGGAGTGGCTCAGGTAATACACACTGGGGTCCCCAGCCTTTGGGGAACAGTCAACTTCCATTTTAACACAAGTCTCCAAAATCCATTCAATGAATTTCACAGAGGGAGAAATGAGAAGGTTCCACAGGAGTTGACCATCGAGAAGCAGCAGTTAAACGCTGTCCTGTTCTCTCTCTGTCAAGTCATGGCTCCTAACTGGGAAGGAGTACCAGGGTCACATCTGGCACACATAAAATCTAGTCTGAATTCGAAAGTGACGCCTCCTGTGGGTGGATAAATCGCAAAAGTGTACCCCTTTGGAAGGCCCCTTCTATAAGAGTGGTGTCTGCAGTAGGGCTCACGTCTTGGCCAGTGTTGGGTCTGATCTCAGTCCTGAAGCCCTGAAGCCAAGCACAGAGGAGGCAGCAGAACCCTGGAAGAGTCAAGCTTGTTTCCCCACCCAGGACGCTTTATACCTGTCAAGCCAAGTCACTGCTGCTGAGCTGTTACCATCTTTTGGTGGTTGTTTCACGTGACTGTGGTCTCTTCTTGGCTCAGAAGAGGGCAGAACCCAATTACTAGATTACTCAAAATGCTGGTTTTCTGTTTTTCTTTTTTTTCACCACATTCAAGGCTGTGGTAGTCAAATTTCCCCCAGTCTCACTGGTTTGACTCAGAAGGCCAGGCTGATGTTACTGTACGTGGGCAGCTCACAGATTGTGACCATGTTATTCTCTTTCTTTTCAATAGAGCTGATCAACTTAAATGGCTTATTTTTGTCACTGGATTTTGTAAAAGCACATGAAAAATAATTGGCGTTCTATAAACATTTTTAAAACCATGCTAAAAACTTGAGGTAAATACGAATCAGTACAAATTATTAGGAAAAAAATTTGGTCATAATTTAGATATAGTCACTCCACTTTTGGAAATTTATAGTAGAGAAATGCTAAACACAAAAGAAAAACAAAAATTCTCTTCACAAAGATATTCACTGCTGTAGTCTTTCTAATAGGGAAAAAATGGAAATCAGCTGTTCTTTATGAGAGAGCGTATGAGCTGGTAAATTAGGGTACGTACCCCAATATAGTTTTTAGAACTTGTGTTTGTTACATGATATGAAGGGCATATGTTGCTATGTTATGGGAAAAATATCAGGAAACAAATAAACATAAAATATGGTCACAACTATGTCAGACATGCTTAGAAAAATTCAGAAAGATGATATACTAAAAGAAGTCTTACAAGACAATGATAATAACTAACATTTATTGAGTTTTTACAACATGCTAGAGACTGTTCTAAGTGATTTACGTATATTAACTCAGTTTATCCTTATAGTAACATCTTCGGGTAAGTACAATTATTATGATTCCCATTTTACACATGAAGGAATTTTGAGGCAGAGCAAAGTTAAGTAACCTGCCCAAGTTGTGTAATAAATAAGGTAAAAACTGGACGATGAATCTGAGAAACGTTAACAACCATGCTTCCTAGCTGTTGACCAGCTAAATGAAAAAACAGAAAAGGGATAATATGGAGAGAGAGCATTAAAAACGTTACATACAACAGAGTAAGCCTGGAACATCTTGTCACAGTAGAAAACAAGGAAGCTATCAAAGAGTAGAGGATGATGTCAAAAGGACTCAAGAGCTAAATGGAAGAGGGTCCCCTCGGCTAAAGAAAGTGTCTGAGATCAATAACTGCAGTGGATTAAGACACATCAACACTAGGGAAAAAAAGCCATTGGTCACCTTTAAAGGAGCTAGGGAATAACTCATTATTTTGAAAACTGGTAAACAGAGGGAAACAATCAAGCACTTATCCTTATACTGTACAGAACTTAGGGTAACTAAATTGTTGATGAGGGCAAATTTTTTTCATGGAAATATTCCAGATAATAAATGAGTCAGGAATAATAGAATAGCATTATTTTTAACCTCTGATAAAATAATGGATTAGGCAATGGATGTCAACATTACAGAAAAAGACAGAGCTAGATGGTATATGCTTACTGATAGAATTATCACACCACCATCTATGAAGCATTCAAGCCAAACAAACCAAACCTGGATCAGACTGCACCTCTAGAGGTGACCTGCAATTTACAAGAAATTCGGCAGACTGAGAAATGTTGTAAATTACATCATGGGGAATGAAATTAGCAAAATCCAGACCGTGGGAAACTTTATAGGACAGTGAACCTTGTTTCTTCAACACGTAAATTGCAAGGAGAAAAGGGGAGAGGGGACTCATAGATTAAAAGGCACTAATTCCAATGATCTTATTTGGACCCTATTTGGAGGAAGAATCCCTCAAAACATTTTTGAGACAATCAGAGAAATTCAAATACTGTCTAGATTATTGTTCATTTTTTAGGTGTGATGATGGTATTGTACTTATACTTTTAAAAAGAAATGCTTGTCTTTTAGAGACACATTCTGAAATATTTATGGATAAAAATATATTATTTCTAGGATTCAATTTAATATACTCCAAGAGCAAGGGGGAAATGAATGGGGGAATAGATGCAATAAAGACTGGTCATGAATTGATCATTGTTGAAGCTACTGATGGGTGTATGGGGGCTCACCAGACTCTTCTTCCTACTTTTACACAGGCTTTAATATTTCCGTAATAAATTTTAATAGTACAAACGTATCTTAATTTTGTTCTTACTTAAAATATTTCCATCTTTTGCTGTAGACTTGAGGGCTAGCATAAGGCAACAGCTGACGACACAGACTGAGGACCAGACTGCCTGCCTTTGAATGCCAGCTCTCTTGCTTACCAGCTGGATAATCTAGAGTAGGAAGTTCATGTCGCTGTATCTCATTTGCCTCATCTGTAAAATGAGGAAAGTAATACCACCTATTTACTACTGCATTGAGTTATTATGACAAAACGAGTAAAATTTCTCTAGTATGTAGAACAGTTCGCGGCACATATTAAGCTATATGGATTTACTGTTTTTACTGGGTTTCTTTTTTTAATCTTTGGGTATAAGTCACCTCGTAAGAGTGTCCCCCACTCATTTTGCATATTATACCTATGATTCTGACTCTGATCTGACTTTGATCACCAACTCCAATTCTAACGCCAATGAATGATTCTGGTACCAATTCTAACGTGTGGGTTTTTTCACCCCTACCTCCAATTAATTAATTCTCCAATGCCAGCTGGGTATCCTACACTTCAACTCAATTCTGTCACCGTCTACCTGGAGATTGCATCAGATCCCACAGGAAAAGGGCTCAGTCACACAAGAATGCCCTCCCTCCAACTTCAGACACCAGTCACCAGCCCAGGTTGTCACCAGTGCTTCTGATCTTCCAGCTATAGATTGGAAGTTCCAACAATTCCCTCTTTAGGTTTGATTAATTTACTAGAGTGGCTTATAGAGTTCAGAGAAATATTTCACTTACTGGACCACCGGTTTACTGTAAAATGATGTAACTCAGGAACAGCCAGATAGAAGAGATGCAAAATATGGGGAAAGAGTATGGAGCTTCCATGTCCTCCCCAAGCTGCCCCTTTAACCAAATCTCCGCATTGTTCACCAACCCAGAAACTCTCCAATCCCCCTCCTTTTGGGTTTTTGTGAAGGTTCCATTACATGGGCATGATTGATTAGATCCTTGGCCATTGGTGATTGAACTCAATCTCTAGACCTTCTCCTCTCCCAAGAGGTCTGGGGGTAGGACTGAAAGTTCCAACTCTCTAATCACAAGGTTGGTTCTCCCAACCAGCCCTCATCCTTAGGTGACCTAGGGGCTTTCCAAAAGTCACCTCATTAGCATAACTAACGGCACCTTTATAGCTCTCACCACTTAGGAAATTCCAAGTGTTTCAGGAGCTCTGTGCCAGAAACTGGAGCGAAAACCAAATATATATTTCTTACTATAAATCACAATGTCACAATATCCAACTACTCAGTCTCTTACCCTTTAATGGATCAGCTACAATTTTTCAGTTTCTTTAAAGCAAAGTAAGAACTGAAAGACACTTTCGAAGTAATGGGAGAGAGAATCCTGCTAAATTTTAATGATTTACTTTCAGTCTTTTATAGTTGCTTCTTTACACCTCATCTAACCGTATGTGTGTGGCTTACCTTTATCAAATCTTTTCAAAGCCACTTGGTTTTCTTAAGAATGTTTTTTCTGCATTATATTTTCATCCATTTACATAATTCCTAATTACATTACAAATTTTCAATTGCAACCTTTTTAAACATGGCTGGGAACAAACAAACATCTTGGTAAACAGATGACACAACTGGTGGAAAAAGTGCCCAGATGCACTCTGAGAATGCCAACAGCATTAAGCTTGCTGAAGACATCAGACATGAGCTTTACCGTGAGAGTGGAGGCTGCATTAATTAATCTGGTGGCTTCCTTAAGTAGAGATCAGTTAGAGGAACCTATTGTATACAAGTCAATGGTGGTTGTGTTTGGGTAGCATAGTCTTCCTTCTATTCAAATTTGTTTTAATGATGAACACATATTATAACTCCTGTGTATCAAAGAAAAACATCAATATTTTGTACCTTTAAAACTACTTTTTTTAAGTGAATCCATTCACAGAGGATTAGAATCAAACACAAAGAAAATGTGCAATGAATATTGTTATTTCTTACACCCACGTATGCAAACAATGAGTTGCTGGATCCTACTAGGGTCTGAACCTCAGTGGTCACCTGTTGCAAGGACAGCGTATATATTGAGTGCTGCTATCACACAGCACGGTTTCCTAAATGCCGCAGCAGTCAAGCTTCATACTAAGAAGGTTCACACACTCTAATATTCACATTCTAGTTTCATTTTGACTATAAAGTTACACAGAAACCAAATGATCAAATCTGCATTTCTTTCTAAATCAATATGCAAATAGTGAGTCAGGGATTCCCCTTATCGTTGGCATTCCTTAGCCAAAAGGATTTTGGAAAATCTCAAGCTCTGCAGATGTGAACTGCCTTAACATCAATCCAACCCAGCAGACCTGGCACTTCCTGTGCTTTACGAGATTTCACAGATCTCACTGCAAGTTCGCCCCTCTGTGACATACCATTGTTACTTGCTTTCTGATCAACTGCTAGTTCCCACAGTCCTCCTTGAACAGGAGAGAGGAAGTGAGAGGGGTGTGTAGTTACTGCTGCATTCATTTTCATCACTCGGCAGATGGGGAAGCCAAAGTTACAAGTCAGATCTGTTTTTATCATACTGGGACATTCCACATCTCTTCTCTGACTCGGAGATTTGATGGTAGGGGCACTTCATGGAGAGTATTGCAAGAAAACTATTTGAACTAAGCTCATCTCATTGATGTGACAACTTCAGGAGAGTTTAAAAGTATGAGTGCAAAGTCGTAGCTAGCATCTACCTTCTGTTCCTGTCCCTCAGCACTTCACCAGATGCTTCTAGGAGTCTAAGCCTGCAGCCCTGTCGGAAGAGTCCTACCGCTTATGAACTGTGCAGACCAAACTGAAAGAATCTTGTCCGCAGATTCCTTAAATATAATGATGTCACCCACAGATGATACATTCACATTCACATTTAATCAGGGTAACGTGTTTCCTAGTTATGTCTAAGTTCCAAATGATAGCAGGGTCAAACAGAAAATAAAATACACAGCAGCTCCCTCTGAAGAAAACTCCTCAATCTAACATTTCTCGCAACTTGCTCCACCTCATTCTGTTATTTGTTTGATTGAAAGCAGATCACCCTTTCATAAAGTGAAAACTTGCTGCTGTTATTCAAAATAACCCCAAACCGCAAATATTTACCTACCATTGGATTCATTCGTTCACTTAACAATTGTTTAAGGATCACCAATAACTTATACAAGATGCATGAGAGCCAGGCTTAGAAGAGAAAGATGACCATGCGGGTGCCATTTCTGAAGTCAAGGAAAAATGGTATCTGATTATGCAATCAGGTACTTTTGAAATTAAATTATTGTTATTCTCATAGGACTCTACACATATAATCATAGTGAGCATGTGTGTATGTACGTGTGTGTGTGTGATTTCTGCAATAGAGAAATCTAATTAAAGACAGTGTAAAGTTATAAGAGAGCACGGAGTATCACTATGGTTTCTTTGGAATCTAAGGGCAAGAAAGAATCCTACAGAACACTCAAAATGTAAGTTGCTTTAAGCCAAATCCTGGAAAAAGTGGTACCTTTATCACAAATCTGTTCCTCAAATGCTATCTAAACTAAGCTGAGCTATTTGGTTTCTCAATCCATCATTTGTCTTAGTCCAAAAAATAAAAATCTAATAAAATATACATTAAAAGATGAGAATGAGATAAATGCTACTTGTGGTAGATTGTGTTCAAAGACGGCTGCAACAACTTCTCTTCGCATGGAATCTTTGCGTGGTGACTTCACTGCTCTTCCAATTAAGAAGCAATAATTATCTCCCCTTCCTTTAGTCTGGGCCAGTCTTACGAATCCCTTAGACAAATAGAATGTGATGGAAGTGGTGCTGTGTGAGTTCCAGGCCAAAGCCTCAAAAACTCTTTGTAGTTTTCTTCGAACTTGCCCGAGACTGCCATGTAAGAAAACCAGAACAGACTATGGAAATATGGGAAGCCACATGAAGAAGCGCTGCCAGGCATGTGAGTGAGGCTAGCTTGGACCTTCCAGTCCAACTGCTGAATACAGATAACATGGGTAAACCCAGGTGAAACCAACAGAAGAAAAGCCCAGAATCATTAATAAATTATTGTTGTTTCAAGTCACTACACTTTTTGTTGTTGTTTTTACATAACACAAAATTTACCATTTTAACCATTTTAAAATGTACAATTCAGTGGTATTTAGTATATTCATAATGTTATGCAACCATCACTACTATCTAGTTTGAGAATATTTTCATCATCCCAAAAGGAAACCTCATAAGCGTTAAGCAGTCACTCTCCATTCCCCGCTCCCTCCAGCCCCTGAAAACAACTAAACTGTTTTCTCTCTATGGATTTTCCTATTCAGATATTTCACATAAATGAAATCATACAGTTTATGGCTTTTTGTGTCTGGCTTCTCTCATTTAGCATGATGTTTTCAAGGCTCATTCGTCTATGTTATAGCATATATCAGTAGTTCATTATTTTTTATTGCCAAATAATATTTCATTGTATGGATATACTACATTTTGTTTATCCCTTCATTAGTTAATGAACATTTGGATTATTTCCACCTTTCGGCTATTGTGAATAGTGCTGCTATGAATATTTGTGCACAAATTTTTGTTTGAACAATTGTTTTTCAACTGTTTTCAATTATTTTGAGTACATAAACCTAGGACCGGATTCGCAGGGTCATATGGTGGTTCCATGTTTAATTTATGGAGGAATCACCAATGGGCTTCCGCAAGAACTGCACCATTTTACATTTTCACTGGTAATGCATGAGGGTTCCCATTTCTCCACATCTTCTCTCCATATCCTAGCCAACACTTGTTATTTTCTCTCTCTCTCTCTTTTTTAATAGCCCTCCAAGTGGCTGTGAAGCAGTATCTTATCATGGTTTTCATTTTCTTTTCTCTGATGGCTAATTATGTGCATCTTTTCATTTGCTTGTCGGTCATTTGTATATCTTTGGAGGAATGTCTGTGTCTGTTCAAGAGCTTGGGTTGTTTTTCTTTCTGTTGTTGAGTTGTCAGAGTCCTTTATAAAGTCAGAATGCTAGGTCCTTATTAGATACATGATTTGCAAATATTTCCTTCCATTTTGTGGGTTGTCTTTTCACTTTCCTGACAGTGTCTTTGATGCACGAAACTTTTTAATTTTGATGAAGTCCAATTTATCAATTTTTTTGTTTTCTTGCTTGTGCTTTGGTGTTATATCTAAGAAACTATTGCCAAATCCAAGGTCATGAAGATTTACTTCTTTGTTTTCTTCTAAGACTTATGGTTTTAGCTCTTTACTTAGGTCTTTGATATAATTTGCATTAATTTTTGTATACATTGTGAGGTAAGGGCCCAACTTCAGTCTTTGCATGTGGATCTCTAGTTGTCCTAACACCATTTGTTAAAGAGACTATTCTTTCCCCATTGAATGGTCTTAGAATCCTTCTCAAAAATCAACTTACTAAATCACTAAGTTTTGAGGCCATTGTCACACAGCAATAATTCACTGATATACTTCTTGACCTGCTGAATTCATATTCTGTACTCATAATTATACTGTACATCATCTTTCCTTGAAACTCGACAAATAAAATATGTTAAGAATGATGGAAAATGAAATAGCCTTTCCTTGACAACACACACATGACAACACCTGATAGTCCATGAATGGACAGTCAGCCTGCATCACATTTAAGGTTAATATTCTAGGAACGGCCGATGATGTGTTGAGATCTAAGTTTCCAAAGATATGGCTGAACTTACAGGTTTTATGTGTACTAGTTATTTGCTGTATACAAACTTACCCCAAAACTTAGCAGCTTAAGACAACAATAAATATTTATCACATACAGTTTCTGTGGGTAAGGAATTCAAGCATAGGGCTACTAGAATATTCTTGTGTTATGTCAGCTGGATTCTCCCAGGTGAGTGATCCAAGAGACCAAGGCAAAACTTGCAATGTGTTTTATAACCTGGCCACTAGAATCATATAGCATCCTTTCAAAACATCCCTATTACACAGATCAGGCACTGTTCATTGTGGAAGGGGACTGAGTGATTACACAAGGGCATGAATTCCAGGAGGAGAGGATCACTGAGAGCCATCTTAGAGACTGGCTACTACAGTCCATCTTCTGAATTATTCATGCCCTCTCACACACAAAATAAACTCACCCGCTTTCAAGGTCCCCCAAACTCTCATCTCATCACAGCATGAGTTCAGAGTCCAGACTCTCACCATTTAAACCAGATCCATGTGCAGATGAGGCTCTTCAAGTCCAATTCCTTGAGTAACAGTTTCTCTTGAGTTGAAGACCTGTAAAATAAAGAAATAAGTTATCTGCCTCAACAAACCCAATATACAATAATAGCATAGGCATGGGAAAGTCACACAGGGGAAGAGAGGCACACTGGAGTCACTGATCCATAGAAATTCTGAAATTCAGCAGGTTATTTGTCAGTAATCCCTTGATTGGGAGTCAAATCCTGGTAATAATTTTCTATGGCTACTGACTTCACCCTCTGGGCTCATGGTTTTGCCTTCTAAGATATCCTTCCTTTTCCATGGAAGATTTGCAGCTCAGTAGCTTTCTCAGACTTCTTTCTGCCTATAAAGCATGAGGTCCAAAGGCCTCTTCATTTTGTATTGTTTTTGTCTCTTTCAGTCCACCCTGGAGATGGTTTTGCCAATACTCTTCTCTTAAAACTTTGTGGATCACCTATAAGTATTATTGATGTTCACTACATTAGTCAAAAGCCACACCCACAAAACTCTTGAAATAAGGTCTTCTGTATCCTGAACTTCTGCTGAGACTGCTCGGGGAAATCACCCTTAAGCTTGCTAGAAGCTGTGTTCTTTGAATCAACAGATCTCTAAGGCACTGTCTTGGATCTTTCTGAGGTCTTACCAAGGATTTTACAGTCACAGCCATGGCTTCATTCTATATCATGCTTCCCTGAGAGGCCTTTGAATTTGATCTTTGCCATAATGATAAGTCAGGTAAGATGAGGACTGAGAATTGCCCACTCTTCTTTACCTCAAAATTTGAGCTTAAATAGTCAAATTTTAAATGGTATGGTGGCCTTTACATTAGCATGTATATGAATATATTTATACTTAATTTAAATTGTATGAGTGGTTAAAAATAAATATAACTCCATATATACACATACCCAGACATATATTTATAAATATTTCTTCAGCCTATTCAGTGAAACTTAATTGTACGCTTCTTATTATAAACTAAAGTGGTCTTTCTCAACTGTAAATTCCAGCCCAGCCCATCACCACCCAACCATAAGCAAACTACAATTTACAGCATTCTTTGAGAGAATAAAACAATCAACTAGAGTGCACCATCAGGAAATGAATCAGCAGAGTACCATCTGCAGGAAATCAAGCTAAGGATGCGGCCAGAAAAGTTAAAGGCTTCTTTTTGCTGGCTATTTAGGGTATTAAGTCACCAACCTTATATATGCTTTGGAAGGTAACGCCTGTATCAGTAGACACAACAGCATGGTGATTTTCACGCATCAAGCCCATAATGAGTTAATGCCTGGAATACATGCTATAGGACAAATATTAACCAGGTTTACTGAGTCATGTGACGTAAGTGACCTACAAAGTATGACTATTAATTCATGAGGCTGGATTTTTAAAAAACACTCAGAATTGAAATAGTCTCAGGAGTTTTGTCCTTCAAGAGAAAAATCCTATACTAATTCCAGTAGTGCAAATATTTAACAACTAGCAGGGGCTGGCCCCGTGGCTGAGTGGTTAAGTTCCCGAGCTCCACTTTGGTGGCCCAGGGTTTTGCTGGTTCGGATCCTGGGGGTGAACATGGCACCGCTCATCAGGCCATGCTGAGGCGGCGTCCCACATAGCACAGCCAGAAGGACCTACAACTAGAAAATACAACTATGTAGTGGGGGGCTTTGGGGAGAAGAAGAAAAAAAAAAAGAAGATTGGCAACAGATGTTAGCTCAGGTGCCAATCTTGAAAAAAATGCTAGAATAGCAAAAGTACCAATGAATCAAAAGAAACGGTCAACTAATAAAAAGGGCTGCCCAACCAACGAAAACAGCAGGACATTGTAAGCAACCTGCTCATCCATTTTGGGGAAACCTGGATGTGATTTCCATAATCACTGCAGAGAATGTTTTTGAAACACTCCATCTGGTGCCTTACATGCATTTATAACTCAAGCCAGAGTATCAGTCACAATATGTGTTATAGTTAGGCATAGCTTTTGATTCTAAACTGTAATTCCTCACTTGATCATAAACCCAGTTCTCCAGAACTGGCCCCAGATGACCTGGGCTTTTTCCAGATCCATTCAAAGAATGTTCACAGGCAATGCAATGGAGAGATTGCACTGGTAGACAGATCTGATGGGGGTCCGCTCTTCCCCCGGTTCCCTCCATCCTCCCTGCCAGAGGCAAGGTGAGAGGAGAAGAATCTCGGGAGTCAGGTTGGGTGAGGAGAGGCATCAGTCAAGCTGCTCTGCAAGTGGATCACCAAAACGGAGAAATAAAGCCCGTAATTTGGAGAGATGAGGACATGCATCTCTCCGAGGGAGCTAGTGAGAAAATGTGTAGATCAGAGTTCCTCAAGTGTGGTCCTAGGATGCTTGCAAGAGAACTCATACAGCATTTCTTAAAAATGCAGATTCCTGGGCCCTACCTCAGACCTAATGAATCAGAATCTCTGGGAAGGAGGCCTCCAGGTGATCTTTATTCAGGCTGAAGTTTGAGAACCACTGAGTCCAGACAGTAAAACTTGGAAGAGGAATGAGTTAAGGAGAGAAGTATTGGGAGAGTCAGGTGGGGCTGGACACCTGGCACCACATCACAGCATCACTGTAGGGGACTGAAACATTTCCTCAAGTATTTGTTGTTGTTGTTAGTACTATTGAGTTGATTCCGACTCCTAGGGATCCTGTGTACAGCAGATTTGGACCCTGCCCAGTTTTGTTCACCATCTTCCCGCCTTCCAGGGCTGTATCAGACAATGCTCCACTGTTATTGATAGGTTTTCATGGCCAATTTTTTCAGAAGTGGATGGCCAGGTCCTTCTTCCTAGGCTGTCTTAGTCTGGAAGCTCTGCTAAAACCTGTCCGCCATGGGTGACCCTGCTGGTATTTAAAATACCAGTGGCATAGCTTTCAGCATCATAGCAACACACAGCTGCCACAGTATGACAATCAACAGATGGGTAGTGTGGTGCCCTGGCAGGGAAATGAACCCCGGGCCACGGTGGTGAGAGCGCCGAATCTTAACCACTTGACCACCAGGGCTGGCTTTCCCAAAGAACAGGAAGCATCTTTCCTTTTGGTTCTCATATGCTGCATAGGCTCTCTATAGTTTCATTATAAATTTGACATAATGTAGCGATGCTTTCCAAGCAGCTTCTGTAAGCAGAAGGCAGAATGAAAAGACAAGCTTTTACAGCAACTTTTCAAGGGAGAATAAAAGTGTATTTAACAACACCCTTACTTTAATCCTACTTTAATTTTTTTTTTTACCCACAATACAAAGTTAAAAGATGGTTGTGCATGGGAATAGGTTTGAAGGCATATTACAGAGCTGCTCCAATAGATCACCATGGCTAACACACAGAATAAAAATATAAACTTTTCTTTCCTAAGATTTTATCAAGAGTAGCATTCAGGTAGTCTATAGCTACTAGGAGTTGGTTGGCAATTTTCTGGGTTCCATATAATAACCCTACAGATGGGCAACACAGAATGCCCTGTGCTACAGACTAAATGTTTGTGACTTCCTAAAATTCAAATGTTAAATCCTAACTTCCAACATGATGTTATTTAGAGGTGGGGACTTTTGGAAGTGATTAGCTCATAAGGGTGGAACCCTTATAAATAGGATTAGTGCCCTTATAAAAGAGATCCCAGAGAGCTCCTTTGCCCCCTCCAAAATGTGAGGAAACAATGAGAATACAGCCATCCATGAATCAGGATGTGGGCCCTCCAGACAGTGAGTCTGCCAGTGCCTTGATCTTGGACTTCCCAGCCTCCAAAACTGTGAGAAATAAGGGTTTGTTGTTTATAAGCCACCAGTCTATGATATTCTGTCATGGCAGCCCAAATGGACTAAGACATTCTGCCTTTAAGAAAACTACAACCTGACACTGTGTCAACTTAAATCACTGATGAAAGTGATGTTCTGTAAAGAAAGAGTGTAGAACAGTGAACAAGACCTCTATGAGGTTTTCAGAAGCCTGGGCCACTCCTATTTTTGGAGATTTCAGAACATTAAAAAAAGTAAAGAAACGATGGTGGAGCAGTGGGCAAAATGGGTCAAGGGTGGCAAAAAGTGCAAACTTCCAGTTATAAAATGAGTAAGTCATGGGGACCTAATGTACAGTGTGGTGACTATAGTTAATAATACTGTTTGGCATATTTGAAAGTTGCTAAGAAAGTAGATTTTGTAATTCCTCATCGTTAGGAAAATAATTTTTGTAACCATGTATGGAGATGGATGTTAACCAGATTTATGGTGGTGATCATTTCACAAGATATATAGATACCAAATCATTACGCGGTACACCTGAAACCAATATAACGTTATATGTCAATTATACCTCAATAAAAATAAAAAAATAAAAATAAATTACATTTACAATGAAAAAGAGAAACAAAATATATAAAATGCCAAAACAAGGTTACAAAAACTGTGGGATATTTTAAATATACACATGTAACAAATTAACTTTTAACAGCAAAAAAATAAGTAAATGACACAATGTAATTGTTCACACAAAATTTATTTTAAAAGTATTAATTTATAATGCATCAAAATAGTGTGGTTTAGTTATAGAGTAACAGAACATGGGTTTAAAGTTATATGAAGGACAATTCTAAATCTGTCAGTGTGTTGCTTTGACTATACAGTCATGCACCCCGTCAGGACGTTTCAGTCAATAACAGACAGCATGTAAGACAGTGGTCCCATAAGATTGGTACCACATAGCCTAGGTGTGCAGTAGGCTTTATCATCTAGGTTTGTGTAAGTACACTCTATGATGTTTGCAGAATGACTAAATCACCTAACGAAGCATTTCTCGGAACTTATTCCGCTGTTAAGCAACACCAGACTATATATGTTATAACCTCAATTGAGGGTAAAGAAAAAAACACTAGAGTAGATGCCCCTTATGAATGGGAGGTCCAAGACAAATACCGTAACGCTTGGTTTTCAACAGGGCCTGGTGGTGATGAGATCTCTGGGCTAAATTGATTTCTTGGGACACCAACTAGAAAGGTGACCTTGGGCAGTTCATTTATGCTCTGTTACATGTGTTTCTCAGTCTGCAAAATAAGGGAAGATGATTACTGAGGTTTCTTCCAGCTCTGTGCATCTATTATATTTTCATCTATTCTTGTCTGTTTACTATGCATTTCTACAGTACCTGTCATCTTGTACCAGAGGAGTAAGTTGCTAGAATTTCCTTGGTGCCAGTCAACTGTGTAAAAACTAGCTCATTCCTTTTATTACTCTTCAATTCAGTCTTTTTCTCTGGGTTCTTTTCTTTGCTAGTGGGCCAGCTCTTTAACAAACATTTCATGAGCTGTCCCAATAATTAACAACTAATTAACAAGAAGGCCTTGCTGCTAGGGTTTGGTGCTTTTAAAAAGAAATGAGCAGGAAAGTTGCCTTGCTTTCCGTATTCACAAGATCTCGCCATTGTCATTGTAATATGCTGGAGATGGTGGTTCCTTAATAGTGTGCACAATCTCATTAAAGATCTCTGCTGGAACAATCAATTCACTGTCAGAGGTCTATATCAATCTTCAAGAACTGTCACTGAGTTCCAGGATGCTTGTGAAAAATTGACAACCGGAAGTGTGCTTCAGTTTGGGGTATTTATTTCCCTGAGAAACACATTATAATCAGATGTAATTTCAGTGATTCCCTCTGTTGCTCCTGCAGCCTGAAAATACTGACAAGGAGTTTCCTAACAAAAGTTTTAGCAGGATGCCCTTTCCAGATACGCCAGATTGGCATGCAAAGGGCCTGCCAGTTACTCTGTCCCCTTCTGAGATGTCACTGAATATCCATCACGGCCCCCTCTTTGAAATTCCCTGAGTTCTAAGCTTATATCACGTGGTCATGCTCCCCTGGACACAGCTGATAGGACTAGGGATGAGCACCTGACCCAAAGGAGCTCATCTCTCCCGTGATCAATGAGACAGCCTGGCACAGGAACTCTGCCTGATGGAAGTACTGAATATGCACTCTGTTGGAAAGTGGTTTGGATGAGAGAGAATATGATGTAGCTGCTAGTGGTAGAAGCGATGGAAGCAGAGAAGGGAGCATGGAGTAAACACAGTGGTGAACCACTAAACTGGGTAGCAACAAACAAGTGACAAGAGAACTGGTCACTGTGTTCTGAACAAGAAGCCAGTGCTCCATTGAGGCGCCCTGTACGGATGGAAGCGAGCAATTCAAGTCTTCATCTTGACGATGGTAATTTAAGCATTCTGCTGCTGTGCGTAACCACCACTGAGAGAACCAGGGCCAGGACTCCACTGACAAGAAAAACGCTGCCCTCCTACAGTTATTAGGATGAAGAACTGTGAGTTTCAACTTTATTCTCTGAAATAACGATACTAAAAATATGCTCATATGTTGATCAATACTTTGGATTTGCCTTATTCTATTGATTCTGTGGTACTTTTTCAATAGAGAGAAAAACAAGTTGAAGATTGTGTTATTTCAGCGGAACTAGTTGAGTAGTGAAAAAGAAGCATAATGACCCAAATTAAAGCAGAGGCTTAGCATCTGGAAATGGGGACCACTGACAGCATTACTTTTCATGTTTACAGGTAGCCAAAAAGCAGATATGGAAGGTCGTCAGTTTCCATAGTAGATTCTTGTAAAGCATCCATGTTTGTAAGGTTTGAAATCCTGTACAAGGAGATGTAGAGGTGGATGTTGTCTGTGGCACTATTTGTAAGAGCAAGGAGTTATAAAACCATCTAAGAGTACATCATGAAAGTGGTTGAATAACTCATGGTTCATCCATACGATGGATTTCCACACATCAATTTTTAAAAGTGAAGTTGATCTATACGGAATGATTTACAAATCGTATCGTTAAGTAAAAGAAGATTATACCATAAAGTCACTTTCACTAAAAGTAAAAGCAAAACTTATACTTTTGTACCCTCACATATATATGTACATAAACACACAGAAAATGATCTGGAAAGATAGACCGTAAACTGTTAATGACAGATGTATCTAGAGAGGGCAGTGGGATGGTAAGGGTATAAGGCAAGATGGAGTTTTTGTTTTTACTACATATTTTGTATTGTTGAATATTTATAACAAAAATGTATTCTTGTATTTCTTATTTAATACAACAGTTTTTTATGTTTTTTTCAAATTTCCTTAATATGCTGATCTCTCTCCCACTTCTACCATAGGCATCTATTTGTCTCAAGAGGGTTTAGAATTATCATAGCATGAATTCAAAAGAAAGAATATGTGGCTTTTGACATTCAAAAGAAATGTAATGGCCAAGACAATAATCTTTAAAGCCAGCCTGAATTCCTTTAACTCCCAATACACATCAGATTCAAGCCTGGAAGACTCTAATCTGTAGTTCCTTCCCCAGTGCAGAGAAAATACCCCCTGCACTGAGGAACTAAGATGGGGAGATAAAGGGAGATGGTGGTAGAGAAAGTAAGTCAGAGCCAACAGCTCAGATGGGGGTGGGATCATGTAGAAACATCTAGACCAACTTCAGGAAGTCAAAGGATATGTAAGACAGAGTGGTTGACAACTTCTCCAGGCTTGATGCAAGGAGGTTGTAGCCTTTTAGCTTGAGGACACATTTCACATGACCCAGGGACAATGATTCAGAGGTGATGGAAGGCAGTCCATCCTCATGAGTCCAAGATCATGCTTCCAGTTCCTCCCACCGGAGGTTCTAAGCCTTCTATCAGATTGGGCTGATTCATTCATTTATTTTATGAATCTCCATCTCAACCTTTTAAAGTGAGCCAATCTGCTTATAACTCTTCTCTTTTCAAGCATCTGGGTTTTTTTCCTTCCACTTCCATTGTTCTTGAAGAGGCCCTTTATCTCTAATGGAAACTGTTTTTCATCCAAGTAGTAGTATGAGTCCCAAATAGCATGGAAATTAAATTCCATCATAATGAACTAAAAAAGTTGTCCAAGTTCACTTGGGATTTTGAATTGAATGTATTTCTTTTTCTTTTTAACTGGGCTATTGGATAGCTTCTGAAGGAAAAAAAAGTACACACAGAGATTTCTGGTAAACTTGTTACCATAGAAATTAATCTGTAATGAAATTAGTGAATATGATAGTGTTGAAGTTTAAAATACTTCTTTCAGAGAAGTAGATCTTCTGTAAGGAAGTGAAAAGATAAGAGCATAATTAAATATGTCAAATATTCAGAAATAAATCAGACAGAATCATTATTTTATACCCGGCAACATGAAGTGGTAAAGACTCTCTGGACCTAGAATCATGAGATGTGTTCAATCTTTTTCCATCCACTGTTTAGAAGCGTGCATTTGGGCTAGTCATTTGATCTCCCTGAGTTTCAATTTCCTCATCAGAAAAAGGAGATAACGTGTAATCCACCATCCCACAGAGTCATTACGACTGAGAATGAAATGAGACAATGCATATGTAGGAACATTGTAAAAAGATGATATGATGATGATGATGACTATCATCATCATCTGAGACATTGACTTAAGACAGTGCAAGGAGGATGTGGGAGGTGGAGGGGTGGAGTCAGGTCTTGATGCCTTTGTAGCAATTTCCCCATTTTTTTTCCTTCAAAATCTTGACTATTCTGTAACACTTAAGCTGTCTCTAAACAATTTGGGAACACTGGTAAGATGATGACAATATAGTTAATGAATAAATTACTTGGCTAAGTGGAGCTAGGTCACCATCTTCTACTCATTTTTCACCAAATTGACTCATCACCTTGTTTTCACAGACGAACTAAAAAGAGAAAGGAGAAAGAAGTGAACTTTTATTGAGTGCTTGCTGGATGCCAGGCATTTTATGTACATCATTTCATTTAATATTCACAGTGAGATGGGCATTATTTCCATTTTACAGATGACGAAACCAAGCCTTAGAGAAGCTTGGTCACGATCACAGAGGTAGTGAGTAGGGACGCCACCATTCAAACCTAGAGCTGACCATAATGCCTGTGCATTTCTCCTACACAACGTTGTCTGCCCAAATGCCCAGCAGCTGACATACGGGCAAACCTTAATTTTCCACAGCAACAGAAAACTGGGACAGCAGGGATGATTGCAATCTCAAATGCACATTGGTCAGTAGTTCCACCCTCTTCTTTCAACCTTAATTAATGACAAGTAACAAATTTGGCTGATTGATTCTCTTTTTCTATCCTCTGCTGTTCAAAATCTCCCTTGAATTTTGGTGAAAGGAGCAAACAAGAAATGAAATGGACTGATAAAGAAAGCAGGAGGAAGCCAAGGACCTTCCTCCAATTGAACCGCAGTCCCCAAGTAATCAAGGGTTGATTATGTAATTGGGATAAAAAGCCAATTAGGGAAGAATTTGTAAATATCCAAAACCCTCCATGGCTAAAACTTAGGCTAGTTGTTTCCTATCTGGGGTCCCAAGATACCTGGATTTCTACAAAGGAATAAGGCAAGGGGCAGCCACAAATTATTTTCAATATTTTAAGAAGTCTAGCATAATTTATGTATCTTAAGTAAAAGTAAACAGGCCAATACAAATATCCAGATATCTTTGCTTTAGGCTAGAGTTCAAGATAAGCTCATATATAGAACTACCGTTACCTTCAACTTAACAATAAAAACAGCAAATATTTACCAAGCACTTTCTCTGTCTAGGCACCTTGTACTCATCTCATTTGATGCTCAAAACAACCCAATAAGGGAGATAACGTTATTCCCCTTCTCATAGATGAGGAAACTGAGGCACAGAGAGGTTAAATGCCTTGCTTAGATTGACACAGCTAATAAGTGTTAAGAGCTGAGGTTGACTGGTTATAATTACTTATCTCCTGGAGATTAGAAGCAAAGTTTAGCAGATATATATGTCTTTGGATAATAAAGCAAAGGAGGGAAGGGGGACATTTATTTTTACTTAGTCAAGGCAGGAGAATGAAAAGCAGTTCTTCTTGGCAAAAAGTTTGCGAAGAGCTGAGTTATGCCATTCTGGAAATGAGAGTCACTCTCTGGGGCCTGTAGAACCCGAAGTGGCTTGGGCACCTAAAAAGTTGGCCCCATCCGTATTGGAAGAGATCAGCAAAGGTGATGCTAGACAACTGAACCTTGAAATGAATATGATGTCCAGAAAGGACACACACACACGCACACACAGCTAAATTGGTTTCACTGTAAAGATGGAAGTAGGATTGGATTGCCTCAGTCTTGAGGCTAAAATATTGCTGCTATAATTATTCAAACTTCTTCTTAAGTGCCTGTAGAAGGACTGCACAGGTATCATAATTTTTCAGTGCAGCTCCCAGATCCTATTTAACAAGAAGCCGTACAGTCAACAGGAGTGCAGTCTCGGAAGCCAGACTACCTAGGTTCAAATCCAGTCTCGTTACTATCTGTCTGACCCCAAGCAAGTTATTTAACCTTTTGTGCCTCAGTTTCCTCATCTGTACAACTGGGATAACAATCATGATACCTATCTCACAAGGTTGTTGTAGGGATGAAAAGAGTCGGTATGTCAAGCACTTTGAACAATGCCTGGCACACAGGAAGCACTGGATAGGTGCTAGCTCTTATTAATGTTGAATGAAATCTATGGAATCAGTCAAGAAATCTGTGTCTGGCTTTTGAATACAGTGAAATGATAAACAATTTATCAGGATAGTGGTTACTGCTAGAGGGACGGAAGATCTTATTGCTAGAAAGGGCACCTGGGAAGTTTCCGCAGCGGATATATTTTGTTTCTTGACCTGGGTGGTAATTACACAAATATTCATTTTACAAAAATTTTGTTAAGTTTTTCTTGGGTTTTGAGCACTTCACTACCTGTGTGGGGTTTTTTTAATGTCACACTAGAAAAAGACAAAAAGGAAGGAGGAGGACGAGTGGAAGGGAGAGAGCGGAGGAAGAGGAGGAGAAGGAAGAAGAGAAAGGAGAACGAGGAGCTCCATGCAGTGTGACTTCCCTGTTACGCAACACTTTTGCAGCAAATGGCCATTTCACAGGAAATCTACGCCAAGCTCTGTGTTTAATTCCAGTTTTTCAGGTGAGAAAACACTGGCATGGAGAGTTGGTAAGTAGCATCTTGTTCAAAGTAAATGAATAACTGAGTTGAAATGCGATTCCTGAGGAACTTAATCCTAATCATTGGTTTGCTGACAGGTCTACAGGGATTGGGGGAGGCCTAGGGCAGGGATTAGGAGCTAGCTGGATGTCATGAGCCCAGCTCTAAAACCAGACAGCAAATGTGTGTGGTCCATGAATCACTGCAGCCCTTCCAGAAGAGGCGATGTCTACAGGAGATCTAGAAACACAACCCCTGAGAGGAGGTTCTAAGGAGTCTGCCGAGCATCAAAGAGGAGTCATGCGTCTGCAGATATCTGAGCAGCCAGCTTGTAGGAAAGGAGAACTAACGTCTCAGCAGGGCTGGAAAATTATCTTGACGACCTGCCCTTTGGCAGAATTGGCAGGGGTGAGGCTTCTGGGGTTGGTGGAACTTCCCACACCATCATTGTGGAGAGCAGGGTGGGCAATTCAGGTAGGTAGAAGCAACACTTTATGGCTGCTTATCATCCCCAGCTCCAGAAAAGAAACTTCCGGAAAATTCCCACTGCCCACTCACATCCTGAAAGGGACCCTGCAGAAGTGCTAGGTCTGGATGAATATGAGCTGCATTTTAGAGCTAGAGACACCTAAGGAATCATAAGACCCATCGACTCCTTTCACGAGGAGGAAGATCAGAGGCTAGTGAGGCAAAGGCACTTACTCAGGATTACTTAATTCACTAGAGGCACAGCCAGAAGCAGAGCACAAATTTCCGCCTCTGGGGAGAACTCCTGACAAAGGCAGTGATTACTCATAATAAAACAGATTTACTCAAAAACTTGAAAGAAGAGTGTTAAAAATACTGGTAAGGGCTACATTAGGCCATAAACCTCAGAAATAAAACTCATTGGCCCTAAAATAAAAACTTCAAATGCACAAGCATTGCAGGTCTAAGAAAGACCTGAGGATTCATTCTCCTACCTCCACCCCCTAACCCCGACTTTAGACGCCCACCGTGTGTCAGGCCGTGATGGAGTTCTGGAGATAAGCAGTGAGCAAGACAGAGGAAGCCCTGCCCTTGATGAGCTCACAAATCAGCGAAAGGAGGGAGAGAGGGTGAGGAGGAGCGAGAGAGAAGAGGGAGAGAGGGGAAACTATAATCATAGAAAAACGAAGGGCTTTGAAGAGAAAGCACAGGCTTCTAGGGGAGCAAGCAACAGGTGGATCACACTAGAGGATGAGGACATTTGCTCTTGGCTTCCTTTCCCATCTCCAGATGAACTTCTCAAGTACAGAACATTCTTTAACAGCCAAGTTTGTCACAACAGTGAATACCACACCCTAGAAGCCAGAAACCAACTGAATCCTCAGAGTGCATATTACAGCACCTAGGAGCCGAGGATAGACTCCTTGAGCCTTTAGGGAAAACTTAGACAATCTTCCAGAGATGTGCCCACATCTCCCAAACAACGCTAAACCCATAGCTCACCTTGAAAGGGACCGCAGTTTCTAATATTTAGCAAAATGTTACTTACTGGAAATACGTCACTCTCCTTTTAACACAAATGCGAAGATAGCCATTGGAAGGTAAACTTCATGAGGAGGGGGTTTTCACTGTCTTGTTCACCACTCCGTCCTCAGCCCCAGGCACACAGGAGGTGCTCAGGCACTACTTTGCAGAATGAATCAGCATGCTATCATGAAGAATTCCCCTGTTCTGATCAGACAAAGTTAGAAAACCTAAAGTCAGGAATGAAAGTACTCGCTAATGTGTCAGGGAGCCAAAAGGACCCAGGGGCAGTAAATGAAAATCGGGCTATGCAGACTGATTTATTGAATAGCCACTTGGAAACTCACCAAGCTCTTTCATTATTTGCCACGCAAGCCAGGTCGTGAGCTTTGGCAAGGCAAGTCAGTCTGCCAGAAGCCGTATTGTCTGGGACTTCCCATGCCTGTGGAAAGGAACCGTGAGTAGGACCTGGAAATTCACAAGCTCTGGGGTAAAGACACCTGAATAAAGGATGATGGGCCCAGGGAGGAAGCAGCCCTACTGTGTTGCAGGCACTGGCCAGCACTGAGGATGCAGGAGTGCACATACCATCCCAGCCTTTGTGGAACTTACAGTCCATGGGGAAGACAAATATTCCAGGAAGAATCGCATGATGACAGTTGTGATCACTGACACAGGGGAAAAGCACAGGCTATGGGGGTGGGTGTCTCATGGGGTCCTAACTTTGTGTGTTGGTGGAGGAAGATTAGGGGAAGCTTGCACGGGCAAGCGATATTTAAGCTGGAACTAAAGGATAGTAGGAATTAGTAGTTTCTAATTAGCCAGAAGTCAGATGCACAGGGACACTCAGATCATAGTAAGGAGGAATGGATAGCCACGGAAGGGTTCAAGGGGAGGGGGTGGGGTAGAGCTCACCTATCAGATTTGTCCTTCAAAACGATCGTCCTGCGTATACCCAGTCTGGCACTAAAGATTAGAGATGCTAAGGTGACTACGATACCACGTCAGCCCTCAGGAGCTCAGAAACCACTACGGAATACGGATGAAAACACAGTACAGTGTGATGCGTGAACTATCTCAATCATTCTCATACCTTAGCGTGCATCAGAGCCCTCTGTGGGCTTATCAAAATCTAGACCTCTGGGCCCCACCCCCAGAGTTCTGATTTCATACTTTGGGAGTGAGGCCTGAGAATGTGCATTTATAACAAGTTTCTGGGTGACACTGATGCTTCCAGTCTGGGGACCACACTTTGACAGCCCTAGAAGGAATCGAATCACATGCATGGAGTTCATTCTGAGTGGTGGGGGAGGAAAGCATTTTGGAAGAATCAAAGCCTGAGCAGAGTTTTGAGGGATGAATAGGAGTTCATTAGACAGACAAGGCAAAAGAAAGGCTACCCTAGGTATGGGAAAAAGCATGAACAAAGAAGCCAGAAGTAGCTTGGTGGGTCCGCAGGTGAGAAAGATGAGCTGGCAAATCCCAAGCAAGCGCGGCAAACGGGATAACAGAGGAGGAGCTGCTGCTCTCCCCAAGGGAACTATCACCGACTATACTCTCTCTGCTCAGCAGGCATCCATCGCACGAAGGACCAAGCATTTCCGGAACCCCAGGCCCCAGCAGAGAGAGGGGCTGGCTGTGGAACGCCTGGGTCTCTCCTGCTCCACGTCTCACGTGCGGCAAGCTGCAGCTGCACACCATTTTTCTTTTCCTCCCAGAACAAATTACAGGTCTTTTTTCTTTTTCTCAAGTGGCTTAGCTGAGGCCCATAGAGCAGGTTTCTGTACTGAATGAGGCTCTTGACTCTGCCAGCCTGGGAGAAATTAGGTCGGTTTAATCACCGGTGATGTCATAAAAGCAGCTTTCTTAATGGGAGTGCTGATTGGAGCGGGGGGGCGGGGGAGGGGGGTAGAGACGGGTGCTGAGGTCACCTCTGAGCAGAACTGCACAGGCTGCTGAGGACGGCTCTGGAGAAAGGCAGATCCATGGGCAGTGGCTGCCCAAAGCCTTTGAAGTTTCATTTACAGTGTTTTACAACCATATGCGGGGAGTAAATTGTCCCTGCAGGCTGCTGCACTTTGCCCTCCCCTCCAAGGGGCGGTGGAAGTCACACTAATAGTATCTGTCACAAGATAAGGGCACAGGATCAGAGAGCAAGGAGGAGACAGAGTTGGCCTGTCCGTGACCTTGTAGTGGGGAGCTCTGTGGCCCTCTGCTAAGTTTCTCAGGGCTCTCTGCTGTCTTGGCATGTGTCCCTCGGCAGCTCAGCCACCCTCTCAGGGTCCCGCCTCCTCAGTGTCTGAAGTCTTAGCAAGACGAGGAGGAAGGCATTTTATGTTTCCAGCAGTGGCACTGAGTTCGTGCAAAATCAGAATTGAGGTGGAGCAGATTTGTTGAGGAGGTGTTTGCTTCTGTGGTTTCAAGCAGTCGTTTCCAAACGCGTGGACGTCCACCCTTTGTTGAAAAGCACCCAGGTGAGGCTGATGAGCCACGGGATTTTGAAAGCCTTTGCTTGGAGGTTTAAATGGAGAAGAGACCTTGATGAGATGGTGGTCTCAGGAGTGCCCACAGCTTGCTGCTCGAGGACCCCCACCAATCAATAGCATCACCTGGTGGGAGCGTATTAAAAATGCAAAATACCAGGACTTCTGAAGCAGAATCCACATTTTATTAAGCTTCCCAGGTGATGTGTGTGCTGGTCTATACTCCACATCATTCAAACAGCCTCTACGCCCTGTTGGCTTAGCTGCTGGAGAAGGCCCAGCAGTTGGCCTCAGTGCAGTGGGTCTTCGAACGAGCTTGCTGATGCACAGATTAGAGGCCTGGCTGCTGGGAACAAGGCTGCTCTGGGCATCAGCCTTTGCAGCTTAAAGTTGGATATTTGCATAGATCAAAACAAATTAACCAATCCCCCAGAAGAGGATTCTTTCCAACAAGGGTCCTGACCCTCTGGCAGTGCTTCAGTCACTTTGAACAAGTGTTTATTTTTCAAAACGGGGGAAATTTCCAAAACAGGGAGCATCGTAGGATAAAGCGGGTGTGGTCCAGGCTTCTCAAACTTTGTCGTGCCCGTGAGTTAAGTGCAGATTCTGATTCAGTAGTTTTAGGATGGGGCTTTAGATGCTGCTTCTCTGAAAGGTTGCTGGTAATACTGCTGCCACGGTCCACAGACCCTGCTTTGAGTGGCAAGGCTCTAGTGGGCTTGCAGGCACAGAGCTGGATTTGAATCCTAGGTTAGCTATGTGACCTTGAGGGTGCTTAACCTCTCTGAGCTTAAGTTTCCTCACACCAAAAACGATGCACTACTTAGCTAGTAGGGGTGTTAGGAAGGTCATTGTATTAGTCTCCTGTTGTGGCTATAACAAATTACCACAAACATAGTGGCTTAAAACCACACCTATTTATTATCTTACAGTTCTGGAGGTCAGAAGTCCAAAATGGTCTCACTGGGCTAAAATCAAGGTGTCAGCAGGACTGTGTTCCTTCTGGAGACCGTAGAGAAGAATTTGTTTTCTTGTCTCTTTCAACTTCTATAGGCTGCCTGCATTCCTTGGCTCGTGGCCCCTTCCTCCATCTTCAAAGCCAGCCACGTAACATTTCCACATCTCCTTTTCTGCCTCTGCTTCCATTGTCACATCTCCTCCTCTGACGCTGGGTCTCCTGCCTCCCTCTTATAACCACCCTTATGGTTACATTGAGCCCACCTGGATAATCCAAGATGATCTCCCTATCTCAAGATCCTTAACTTAATCATATCATTCAAAGTCCCTTTACCTCATAAGGTAATGTAGTCACATGTTCCAGGGATGAAGATGTGGACATCTTTGCAGGGGTATTTTTCTGCCTACCACAATCATATAAAACAATGGAAATGGAGGCAACCAGCCACATGCCTGGCACATGAGTGCTTCATAAGTGTCAACCTGCATGCTTTCTTTCCCAATGCAGGGGTTCTAGAACTTTGGCAGTATCACAATCCCCCTGTACTACTGTAACAGAGTTTCTGACTCAGTAGGGTTAGGGTGGAGCCTGTGAGTTTGCATTTCTAACAAGTTACCAGGTGATACTGATGCTGCTCCTTCCAGGATAGTAGTTTGTGAACTACTGGCCTAGTGGGAAGGGGATGGGCTTCGAAATCAGGCCAACCAGGGTTTGAAACCTGCTCCAGCATTTGAGAAATTACTTAACACTCTGGGACTTCGTTTTCTCATTTGCAAAGGGTTCTTGTAAGGTTTAAACGATGCGGAATTACCATAGTGGTGTGTATGAAGAAGTTTAATAAACGACTGAGCTATATGTTATGGATTCTTTCTGCTCATTGCAGTCCTCAGACCTTCCTGTTACTGTGTGGCGTAGGCCTGCAGCAGACAGAGAGAACTCCTGCTGTGGGTTGGATTTTGAAGTCTTAACCCCCAGTACCTCAGAATGTGCCTTTCTTTGGAAATAGGGTCATTGCATATGTCACTAATTAAAGTAAGGTCGTTAGGATGGGCCCTAATCCAATATAATGTGTCCATATAAAAAAAGGAAATTTGGACACAGGGTCACGTACATTGAGAAAACACAGGGAGAACACCATCTACAAGCCAAGGAACTACAAGAAGCTGGAAGGCCTGGAACGGATCCCCCCCCTAGTGCCCTAGGGGCGCTCGGGCACGGCCCTGCCAACACCTTGATTTCAGACTTCTAGCCTCCAGAACTGCGAGACAATAAATTTCTGCTATTGAAGTCTTTCAGTTTGCGGTATTTTGTCACAGAAGCCTAGGAAATTGATACAGCCCCCAACAAAGTCATTTCTTTGTTTCTTCATTACACTGTTCTGCTGCAGCCAGGCCCTGAAGGCCTGTGGGGCCTGGTACTGGGTATCATCAGCTCTGAGGCCAGGCCCTCTCCTGCACGCAAGATGCTCACTGGCTTGAGGGATCCCAGCTCGGAGAGAAGAGGGTGTCCCACAGAGCTGGACAGTGAGGAATGGGGTTGTGTTTCTAGAAGGATGTGTATGGCCCAGGGGCTGGCAACTGTAAAGGGCCAGGTAGTAAATATTTTAGGCTTTGCCAGCCATAGACAGGCAGTGGTCTCTGTCACAAAAGCATCCATAGATATACATAAACAAATGAATGTGCCTGTGTTCCAATAAAACTTTATTTACAAAAACAGGCAGTAATACCATAGGCAGGATTCAAGAAAGAAACAGTTGATAAGCTGGACTTCATTAAATTAAAGACTTCTGCTCTGTGAAAGACAATGTCAAGAGAATAAACAGGCCAGAGACTGGCAGAAAGTATTTGCCAAAGACACATCTGATAAATATACAAAGAACACTTGAAACTCAACAATAGGAAAACAAACAACCTGATTTTAAAATGGGCAAAAGATCTAAACAGACACTTCACCAAAGGAGCTATACAGATGGCAAGTAAGCATATGAAAAGATCCCCCACATCACATGTCATCAGAGGAATGCAAATTAAAACAATGAGATATCATTACACATCTATGAGAATGGCCAAAATCCAAAACACTGCCAAAACCAAATAATGGCAAGGATATGGAAAAACAATACTCTCATTCATCGCTGGTGGGAATACAAAATGATACAGCCACTTTGGAAGAAAGTTTGGCAATTTTCTTATAAAACTAAACATACTCTTACCATATGACCCAGCAATCACACTCTTTGGTATTTACCCAAATGAATTAAAAATTTATGTCCACCCAAAAACCTGCGTGAGAATGTTTACAGTGACTTTATTCATAATTGACAAAACTTGGAAGCAACCAGGATATCCTTCAGTAAGTAAATGGATCAACTGTAATACATCCAGACAATGGAATATTATTCAATGCTAAAAAGAAATGAGTGATCCAGCCATGCAAAGACATGGAGGAAACTTAAATGCATACATCTAAGTGAAAGAAGCCAACCTGAAAAGGCTACACACTGTGAATTCCAACTATGACACTCTGGAAAAGGCAAACTATGGAGATAGTAAAAAGACTAGTGGTTGCCAGGGGATAAGGGGAGAGAGGGGTGATTAGGCAGAGCATAGAGGAGTTTTAGGGCAGTGAAACTATTCTCTGTGATACTACAATGGTGGCTACTATCACCGTACATTTGTCAAAAGCCATAGAATGCACACCACCAAGAGTGAACCTTAATGTAAACTATGGAATTTGGGTGATAATGATGTATCAATACACGCTCATTGATTCTAACGAATGTCCCCTCTGGTGCAGGATGTAGATAGTGGGGAAGGTTGTACATGTGTGGGGGCAGGAGTATATGGGAGATCTCTGTACCTTCTGCTCAGTTTTGCTGTGAACCTAAAACTGCTCTAAAAAATTAAGTTTACTAATTAAAAAACAAAACAAAACCAGACCACAGGCTGGATTTGGCCTGCGGGCTATAATTTGCCAAACTTGCTTAATCATATCCATTGACCCCCACTGTTGAGACCCACATTTTCACTTTCAAACTTCATTTGACACTGTGTAGCCACCATGTACCCTGTGCAAACGGCTGTCAATGTTGGTTCAAACTTGATTCCAGAAGAAACTCATTACTAGACAGTGGCCAGACACAGGGATGTTGCATGGGATCCAGCAGCTCCTTCCTACCTACAAGCAAGGATTCCTGGTCTTAAGGGCAAATGATAAAAGTGGGCCTTCAGTTTGCAGAGAAAAATCAGGGTCCTTGGCTACCAATAGGCAGCTCTTTAAGCATCTCAGCCCTTACACAGATCCCTCGGTGGCCATCACTGAGTGAGCCAGTAATGGGTTAAAAGCCAAGGCCCACACTGAAGTTTTAGCCCCAATGCACCTTTATAATAACAACCTGGGTCTGGATTAGCATTCGAGAAAATAACCCCTCAGGAAAGTGTTCTCTAATAAAAGGATCCTATTTCCACTTCACCTTCTACCTTTTTTTTAAAAGTAAAATCTGAAACAAGCTCAGAAGGCTGTCAAGCTGTGAGTGAGTGATGAGTCAGACATCTAACCAAACAAGTTTGCTCTCCTTGTGCTACATGACACCTGCATCAGTGCTCAGTGGTGAAGGTGGGGCTTGTAAATAGGCAGCCACCTTGATGCATGGGGCCCTGTGCAGGCACGGGCAGAGTTCATCCAAATCAAGGAGGTAGCATAGCTGCCCACGGCTTTGGCACTGGCATGGGCACTGTGTTCTTTAAAGCTTTGACTTGAAGTGTGTAACTACTTACACCTGTAAAATGTTCAATGCCACAAGCCAGATGCTTAGACAAAGAGATGCCCTGGCCCCCGTGCCTTGAAAGGCCTGAGGTATTTGTGGGCTAATGGAGAATTTACTCTACCTTCCCCACTCCTCCTGCCATCTAGGAACAGTCCTCAAATATTAAAGCTGGCTGTAAAGGAAAGAGGTTAGTTTACTATATTATATCAAACTATATTACATTGAATCCTCACCGTGACTCTGCAAGATGGATATTATTATCTCCATTTTACAGATGATGAAACTGAGGTTCAGAGAGATGATGATTGTCCAATGACCCAAAGCTAGTAAGTAGTAGAGACAGGGCTAGAACCCATCTCTCCTGTCTTCTGGGCACTGCTTCCTCCACTGCACCAGCTGGGGAGTGCCTCCACTCTGATCTGGAGCAGCCCAAGAGAATCCAGAAGTTTCCAGGGAAGTTGGAGGGGGCATGGATTTGGGAGTTTACCCTAGAGTAGCCCCAGGGTAATTGTGGGGATCCAAATCAAATTTGAGTATTGATACCAGCCTCCCAAAAATCTTCTCTGCTGAATTGGGCCCTAAGCAAAATGGAATTCTCACACCCACGTGGAATAACCAGGTTGAATTTGTTGAGATATAGACTGCATAGATACATCTTACAGGCACCACAGTCAATGAGCCTTCTAATACTTATTTCCTATAATTTTACTTATGATTACTTCTAGAGATTTATGCCCAGATAGATATGGAGGACAGCCTATTTACACTGAATGAACCACAGTCATATGGGAGAAAATAAAATAAAAGAATGAGGTCCTCCAGTTCCCACTAGGTGCTTTTAAAGGTCCATCTCCTTTGAGCCAAAGTTGTAGATTGTTTGCAAAAATGGTCCCAATTCTCTGCCCTTTCCTGTATCCATACCCTATGCAATGTGACTTTACAGCTGCTTCCACCGAGGGTGGAGTCCATTTCCCCGCTCCTTGAATCTGGGCTGGCCTTGTGACTTGCTATCGCCAATAGGATGTACCAGAAGTGATGGTGTGTTGATTTCAAGTCTCACACACTCTCCTTGCTCTCTTTGAACCCTGTCCCGCCATCATGCGACAAGCTGGGGCCAGCCTTCCAGAGGATGAGACCACAGGAAGCTCAGATACGCTATCCTAGCTGATGCCATTTTAGACAATCTGGCCCCCACCCTATCTAGCAGGTAACAACAGATGCGTGATTCAGGCCAGTCTAGATAATAAGAACCACCTAGATGAAGCCAAGCCAAACTGCTGACCCCGGAATTGTGAGCTAAACAAATGATGGTTGTTTTAAGTCACTAAGTTTTAGGCTAGTTTGTTTTGTAATAGTCATATGATATACTCAGCAACCTTTTTGATAGGAATCTACCTTAGTAACATAATCAGAAATTCCAACAAAATATGTATACATGGAAATCTCATCTCAGTGTAACTTATAATAGCAAAACAATTTTTGTGAAAGCTTAAACAACTGGTAAAAGGAGATGGGTAAAATAAATCTTGATATATCCATACAGTACAATTTTATAGTGCAGCTATTTACCGCACAGATTACATAGCCTATGGTGCAGCCACGCTGCAGAGTGCTCTGTAGGTACAAAAAGAAATCAGAATGTCTCAATACTCTGCAGTGATCTCCAGGACATTGGGTTAAAAAAGAAAGTACGCCTATCTGGGCTGGGAGGAGAGAGGATAAGTGGGCTCAGGGTGTTTAGGGCAATGAAACTATTCTGTGTGGTACTATAATGGTGGAATGTGTCATTATACATTTGTCAAAACCCATAGGATGTATATCACCAAGAGTGAAACCTAATGTAAACTATGGACTGTAGATGATAATGATGTGTCAGTGTAGGCTCATCAATTGAAACAAACATACCACTCGGGAGCCGGCCCGGTGGCACAGCGGTTAAGTTCGCACGTTCCGCTTCTCAGCGGCCTGGGGTTCGCTGGCTCAAATCCCGGGTGCGGACATGGCACCGCTTGGCACGCCATGCTGTGGTAGGCATCCCACATACAAAAAGAAGTAGGGGAAGATGGGCATAGATGTTAGCTCAGGGCCAGGCTTCCTCAGCAAAAAAGAGGAGGCATGGCAGTAGTTAGCTCAGGGCTAATCTTCCTCAAAAAGAAAAGAAAACAAAACATACCACTCTGGCATAAAATATTGATAGTGGAGGAGGCCATGCATGTATGGGAGTAGGTGTATTTTCCACTTGGTTTTGCAGTGAACCTAAAACAGCTCTAAAAAATAAAGTCTATTCTTTTTAAACAAGTATCCATAGCTTATCTAGAAAAGAGGAGGACAGCAAATATATATATTTGCTCATATTTTAAAATGCATGAGAAGAACAAAATAATTTTTAAATGGTTATATATAGGAGGAGGGAAGGGATAGGGAAGAGTGTACAGAAACAGAAGGTGGACTCCTCTAAACCGTGGTTTGTAGATTTGACTTAGGGACCATGTAAATACTTCATGTTATTATGAAATTAAAATGTATTAAATCCCTAAAGATAAAAATCAAAATGAAATAGAGGAACCTTATGGTGCATGGAATTTGTGGCACAACCACACAGGAGGCAGCTCAAATGGCTTTAAAATATAGTAAGGTGACTTGACACCCAAGCAGGATATAAACCAAGACCAAAAACAAAAAAAGAGCTGCAAAAAATCTTAAATTGTTTTCAGTAATCATATTGCTGATGGTAGTGCTGGTATAGTTATTTTGAGACTGTTGTGTGTCTATCATGGGGTAGAGCTTCTGGACAAGCAGGTTGGTGTTGTTAAGAACCAGGAAGGAGGGGCTGGCCCTGTGGCCGAGTGGTTAAGTTTGGGTGCTCCGCTTCGGTGGCCCAGGGTTTCGCCAGTTCGGATCCTGGGCGCAGACATGGCACGGCTTGTCAGGCCATGCTGAGGCGGCACCCCACATGCCACAACTAGAAAGACCTACAACTAGAATATGCAACTATGTACTGGGGGGATTTGGGGAGAAAAAGCAGGGAAAATAAAAAGATTGGCAACAGTTGTGAGCTCAGGTGCCAATCTTTAAAAAAAACAAAAAAGAACCAGAAAGGAATGAGATACAAATATAAGGTCAAAGAGGTTCAGTTAAAAACCCATAGTCCAGGAATCGAATTGCAAGTATTAGCATACTTGCAAACGCCAACAAGGTCTTAACCAAATAGGAGAAACAAATACAGTAGTCCCTCCCTGATCCACAGTTTCACTTTCCGCAGTTTCAGTTACCAGCGGTCAACCATGGTCCAAAAATACTAAATGGAAAACTCCAGAAATAAACAATTCGTAGGTTTTCAATTGTGCACCATTCTGAGTAGCGTGAGGAAATCTCGCGCCATCCTGCTCCATCCCACCCCGGACATGGATCATTTCTTTGTCCAGCGTACCCGCTCTGTATACGCCGGATTCAGATCTCTGGATCCGCTCTGTAACATACCCACCTGTTAGTCGCTTAGCTGCCATCTCAGTTATTAGACTGACTGTCTGGCATCTCAGTGCTCATGTGCAAGCAATCCTTATTTTTCTTAATAAGGCCCCAAAGCCAACTTTATTACTAGTCACTGTTGTTAATCTGTTACTGTGCCTGATTTATAAATTAAACTTTATCATAGGTTTATGTGTAGGAAAAAATATAGTATACAGGCACACTTTGTTCTGTGGCACTTTGCTTTATTGTGCTTCATAGATATTGCGTTTTTCATGAGACCCTCCACCAGCAAGAAGATTATGGCTCCCTGAAGGCTCAGATGATGGTTGTCATTTTTTAGCAATAAGTATTTTTTTAATTAACATATATACATTGTTTTTTTAGACATAATGCTATTGCATACTTAGACTACAGTATAGTATAAACATAACTTTTATATGCACTGGAAAACCACAAAATTCTTTCATTGCGATATTTGCTTTATTGTGGTGGTCTGAAACTGAACCCACAATGTCTCTGAGGTATTCCTGTGTATAGGATTCCATACTGTTCTCAGCTTCTGGCATCCACGGGGGGTCTTGGAACAATCCCCCTCAGATAAGCAGGGGGCTACAGTAGTGGGAAAAGTAGGCATTGTCACAGGGCAGAGGATAGGTGAGTAGCAGATGAGCAGTGTGGAATCCTGGGTCACATCCAGCACACAGAGTCAGTGCTTCCTGGGGAGCCCCAGGATTGGGGCTGCTGACAGGTGTGATATTCATGCAAGAGTGGGCCTACTCCTGCCACATGTTTGGGAGCCCTGCCCAGGTCAGCTGAGGCTGAGTAGTTTGAAAAAAAAAAACAAAACAAAACAGCTTCCCCTAACTGCAGGTGTCGCAACCTAAAGGGCTCACAAAGTCAGGAGTGAAGCGGGAACCAGGACTCTTGCAGTCACCCAGTGGCTGACAGGAATACAAAGAGAACCTGAGTGCTTGAGCCTTGGAAAGTAGGGGCCTGGGAGCTAGAAATCCCTCCGGGACAATCAAACCACTGTGACGGGAGACCTGGAACAGATGTAGCAAAAATCCAAACATCAAAGTGTTTGGCCATTTGGGGAGTCAATAAAATTGTTCAACCCCATCCCTCTTGTGGCAGTAGCACCATGCCTCCAAATCCTCTGGCGATTCTTGGGGTTGGGAGAGGAGTCTTCTTCTTTCCCCATCACTTCCATCTCTGAGCTCGTTTCCCCTGACTCAGTCCAGTGAACAGGCTGCCTAGCTATTGTTCATGGGCTGCCTGTGCCGAGGCACACGGCTTCTCTCTCTTGAATTCCTCCAAAAACACTGCCCACACGAGGCTCAAAATTGACGCTCAGAAAAGAATTTTGGTACCAAAACTCCAAACGTCTTCAGGTAGAACAATGGACCCTCCTATTCTTTTAAGTCCTTCTGTCTCGTTACCAGTAAATCCCCTGCCATGTTTCTTTGTCCCTCAATCTTGAGTTAGATTTTCTTATTCTCCGTTCCCCATCGCCATCCTTTGGTGTCCTCTCACCCCTAAATTCAATTCTCCTCATTTTTTAATGCAGATGAATTCATCTCTACCTTTCCCCTCCACTGCGTGACTGAGGGTCATTACTGTGCCCTGCCAAGCCCTGGGCAGTCCATTCCAGGTGCTACCCTCATAGCAGCAACAAAGAACTAGAAATAGGCTTTGAAATGTGCCCTTTCTTCTCTGTCTCCCTCTAGTCTCTGTGAGAGAAAGGGGGCACTACAGAGATAGATTCTCTGTCTGAATTTATGCAGAATCCCTTAGGTGCTTTGGGTTTTAAATAGCAATTCTCCTCCTCACATTATATAGACAACAGGGTAGGAAAAGCATCAATTTAGGGACCAAAATACCCAGTGTCCAGTGCCAGCATCGCCAAGTGACCTTGAATAAGTCACTTCACTTCCCTTCCCTGTAACTTGGTTTGCCTACTGGTAAAGAGCCACAATTATGTCTCCCAGAGCTGTTGTGATGCTTAAATAAGAAAACGTGGGAATCTTTAAGTGTGATAAGAGACTATAGACGAATAGAGGATTGTTAGTCTCGTTAGCAAGGAAACTACTATTTATGTAGTTGGTGATCAACCAACAAGATAAGTTGTTGGTTGGTTGGTTGGTTGGTTGGTTGGTTGGTTTTCCCACGCTGTGCTCAGGGAGCTGAGTGACAAGGAAAACTGAAATGAGTTGCCTAAATGGCCAGTTCAGCCCACGCTGGTTTGAGAGTGAGGCTGTCCTTCTGCCAAGTGCAGACAGGCCACCCACATGCAGAGGGTAATGGGGCAACTGTGGGTGGTCTTGAGAGTCAATTGGCAGTTTCCGTAGTTTTAGAAAAAAAGGAAGAGAGTGACAGAGTCACCAGCTAGACCCATGGGGGCTTGCTGATGTCAAGAGACTTGGGCAGGCCTTCTTTACCTGAGGCCTCTCACTCACGTCAAAGCCAAACACAGACAAGCAAAATACAAGATGATGTTCCCTTTTGGTTTGGGGTCACTCTTCATTGACTGCTAAAAACTATGTTATTACCTGTAACTTAGCAACACCAACTTCCAATCGTTTCTGATTTTTTTATTATTGGTTCCATCTTTTTGTTTGTTTTTGCTTTTAATCAATAGGTCTTAAACTAAAGCAAGTTCTTAATGATACAAGAGTTATGAGATGCTTCTTAAAATAAAGGATCACGGTCATGGCCAACTAAGTTTGGGAAATGGATGATTTCCATTAAAGAACCACAGTGTGTATTTACCTTTTAGAGCTCCTAAGAAGTCCTGAAGTGAAGAGATCTGTTTAACTTCATTTAACCCAGTGTTTCCAAACTTATGCTCTCATTCAACCCTCTCTGTTATTCCTAAAGAACACTTGTTAACATCCAATGGAGATAATTTCCAAACAAGATTTGAGGAATGCTGCTTCACTGGACATTTCCATGCGCCTGCAAGTCTATTCTCAACTTTCTTCTCACTGCCCTGTGCTAAGAGGGGCTGACTTGTCTGAATCGCATCAGGAGTCTCTTGCCTTCTGACTTCCAGTTGGGTCAAACCAATGGGAGGAGATAAGAGGGTAGGTAGAGCGTGAGGTAAAGGTATTGATTTCCTGAGCTCATTTCTTTCAAGGTTGCTGCCTGCTGCTGCTTGAAGCTCACAGTGGCCCTCTGTGTAGTTACTCCCTCCAGATTCCAGTAGCCAATCCTTCCTCTTGTCCATTCAGGCCAGAGTGGTACCCACTCCCCAACATTGCTAATCCCAGGTTCCTGCTCCATCCCTGGTCAGTTTCCCTTAACTCTGCCCACACCCTGGTAAATTGTCCCTTTAAAACACTCTTCTTAATTACTCCATTTGCCTAT